>NW_028278105.1:0-171472 GCF_059751315.1 Micrasema longulum
CTCACACAATGGGGAATCCTGCACGGTGGCGGCAGAAGATATAAAATGCCTCAACTGTTCTGGTAACCACTCTGCCACCAGCAAGCTGTGCCCTGAGCTTAAAAGGCAACAAAACATAAAACACACGATGGCTGACAGAAACATTTCATATATTGAAGCTTCTAAAATGTTCGGAAAAGCGACGATTTCCTATGCAGAAATCGTCTCTAAAACGACAAAACCGAATGTCAATGTTGTTATGCCCGCGCCCTCCGCGCCAATATCCTACAAAAAATCAGTAGAGAGGAAGTCGAGGTCAAAAAAACTACCTTCCAAACCTAATGTTCCTCATCATGACCCTTCACTTCTGTATTTCCCGAATGGACAACTTCCATCTGGTTCTAATGGGAATGCTTTTCCTAGCACAGTCCCAACATCGAACAATACAATTATATCTACCATATTGAGTATTCTAGTATCGATCCTTCAAAACAATCCACAAATACCGTCCAACGTCGCCCATCAACTTCTAAATATAACCTCCCTACTTAACCACCACCATGGCTCCTCAGATGAGGATTCTGCAGTGGAACAGCCATAGCATTTTTAATAAAAAAGAAGATCTCTTGCATACATTGCAAGAAGAATCTATTTCAATTGCGGCCATTTCGGAGACGTGGATGGTCCCGGGATCTACTATTAGATTCCGGGGATTCCACTGTCTGCGAGATGATCGTGAGGATGGGAAGGGTGGCTCTGCCCTCCTCATCAAAAACTCCCTTCCCTTTATCCCTATTAATGTCAAGACTGACGGCTGTCCTTTCCAAGTGACAGCTGCAAAGGTTAATGACTTGACCATCCTTTCCATGTATATCTCCCCAACCAACAAACCCTCAAAATCGATACTTTTATCTTTGTTCCAAAAATTGACCCCTCCGTTCCTTATCCTTGGTGACTTTAATGCTCACCATGCCTTGTGGGGTGCTCCGACATGCGACAGGTTGGGAAGAGATATTGTTGATCTCTTGGATGATCTGAATATGTGTGTCCTGAATGATGGCTCCGCGACGCGCCTTCAGCTTCCAAATCAGCGACCCAGTGCAGTGGATCTCACCATCTCCAGCGCTGCAATGGCACCATCTGTGCAATGGTCAATTAAGGATGACACTATTGGTAGTGATCATTACCCTATAGTAGTCAGCCTCATATCCAGCCATAGATATTGCCAAATTGGCCTATCCCCTGGGGGAAGACGAAGACCGAGATACATTACAGAAAGAGTTAAATGGAGATACTTCTCTCACGACATTGAACTTAAAGTGAACGAGCTGCCCACCCCGACGAAAGAGAATGTAGTGAAGTGCTATGAAGCATTGTCATCATGCATCGTCGAAGCAGCAGACAAACATGTCCCTGTAAAGGAGAAAGGCAATAGAAGTAAACCCCCCCCTGCCCCATGGTGGGATAGCGAATGTGCGGAGGCAGTTTTGAAAAGGAAAAAGCAAGCTAAAGTTTACTCCTTAAACATGAGCCTAGAAAACTTGTTGAGTTTTAAACAGGTTGAAGCTAAAACAAAACGCCTCTTAAGAGACAAGAAACGACAAGGATGGAAAAACTTCTGTTGCTCTTTATCACGAGACGTGCCTATATCAACTGTTTGGAGCATGATACGTCGATTTAGAGGTTCTTTCACTCCACCAGTGAGACGTCCTGAGACCCTAGGGTGGGTTGAGGAGTTCGCCAACAAATTAGCCCCGCAGACCGCAAATAACTGGAATGAGTCTCCCTATTGGTACCAGTTTACAAATAGAAGCTGGTTAGATCATAGCTTCAGTTTAGATGAACTGAAGACTATTCTGACCCGGCTCACAGACTCAGCTCCAGGGATTGACGGTATACTGTATAGTTTTATCCAACATAACAGTGATCCTACCCTCTCCTACATCCTATCATTGATCAACATGATCTTTGAATCAGGAAACATCCCCCCTTCATGGAAAACCCAATCCATTATCCCTATCCTTAAGCCCAACAAAGACCCAAACTTTGGGTCTTCCTACCGCCCCATAGCCCTCTCCTCCACACTGTTGAAAGTGGCGGAACATATGGTGAGACAACGCTTGGACTGGTTTGTGGAGAGCTCGAAAACTCTCCCCGAGTCTCAATTTGGATTCAGGAAAAGAAAGAGCACTATTGAAAGCGTGTCGGTTCTGACATCTGATATCAGAGCCGCTCTTACTAAGAAAGAATTTCTTATAGGTGTCTGTCTGGACATAAGTGGTGCATATGACAATGTTATTATCCATATTCTAGAAGCTAAAATGCTACGAATTGGAATCCCGCGAAAACTCACTTCCTTTATAGCAAATTTGATTCTCTCCAGAAAGGTAGAAATCAGTGTTCGCGGTCATGCTGTGGTGGAGAGAGAGTTGAGCAAGGGACTACCTCAGGGTTCTGTCCTGAGCCCGATTCTCTTCAATATCTATACGCATGACATAAGCGGAATTGTTCCCTCAGAGACAAGTTTGCTTCAATACGCGGACGACTTCTTCATGTATACATATGGGAAGGACCCAAATAATCTAGAAAATACTCTAAATTTAGGTATGAGAAACATCATGAATTGGTTAGTGGAACATGGCTTGGATCTATCGACTGGTAAAAGTAATGCCATAACCTTTTGTAGACAGCGAAAAATCCCAACCATAAAAATTCAACACGGAGATGAGATAGTACCTTTTACGTCCCAGATTAAGTTCCTGGGAGTAATTCTGGACACTCATCTTACATGGAACTCATACATAAATCATATAGTAAACAAGTGTCAAGCCGGATTGAATACGTTAAGAGCAGTCTCGCGAGTATGGTGGGGGAGCCACCCTTTTATACAGAGACTTTTTTATACTGCGTATATCCGGAGCCATCTAGATTATGCCTCGTTCCTTTTAGAACCTTGTTCAAAAAAGAATCTCCAAAGACTTGACCGAATCCAATCCCAAAGTCTGAGACTAGTCGTCGGAGCCATGAAGTCATCTCCAATTAACGCTTTACAAGTAGAAGCTTGTGATCCCCCACTTGGTATGAGAAGACAATACTTGGCGGATAGATTTCTTCTAAAATGCTCTATCCAAAAAAACAACCTGCTCCTCAAAAAGGTACAATTTCTCTCTGACTGCGTGACATCCTCATCTTTTTGGTTTCATAAACCACCCCCTTTACTAGTCAACAGTTTTCATTTTTACAAATCTTTCGAATCTAACATTTATCCTAAAGACCTTCTTCCCCTTTATCGTTTCCCATTTAAAACTTCTATTTATGCCCCAAGTATTGAACTCACATTCGGAGTCGAAAGCCACCTACAGCCCCGGTGTACATTCAACCGTATTCGGTCGTCAAGATGGATAGGTTGGAAAATTATCTACACTGATGGATCTCGGTCAGATTCGGCAACCCATACGGGTGCGGCTATATATTGTGAAGACAACAACTTTCAAAGATTGTACAAATTGCACAAGAATGCATCTGTATTTACCGCAGAATGTATCGCAATCCGAGAAGCTGTCAAATACGCCTTAAGCTCACAATATAGCAAGTTCCTAATCCTGTCGGATTCCTTGAGTGCCTTACAAAAAATCAAATCCCCTCCATCCTTTTATCCCGAGGATGAGCTCTGCGTGGAAACTCGATTTCTTCTTTCTATATCAGAGGCATCCAATAAGAGTATTGTTATGTCCTGGATCCCTAGCCATTGTGGTATTCCCGGTAACGAAAAAGTGGACGCGTTGGCAAAGGAGGCGGTCCACTCCGGGGATCCTGCCTATAGTAATTTACTACCACTAGGTGATCTCCTTGTTATGACGAAGGAGAAGCAACTTCGCACATGGCAAGAATATTGGGTAGCCTCTTCCCAAGCCAAGGGTAAACATCTTTTCCAACTGAAACCAAATGTTACAGAAAAGCCTTGGTTTTCCAAAGTGATTCTGAACAAGTTTGAGACATCCTCCATATGCAGAATGCGCATTGGGCACTGCTGCAATGGTTCTCACCTGTTCAGAATCCATGTCCGGGACTCTGCCATTTGCGAATGTCAGCTAGATGAGGAAGATTTAAACCATATTTTTTTTGGATGCCCCATAAATGATTGTTATCCTGATTTCCTATCCGACCTCTCTGATATTAATATCCCATTCCCTATTCATATTCTAACTCTCCTGTCCCCACCCAATAAACGTGTATTTAAAATCCTATGTAAATATCTAGTTGTAAATGGTGTAAAGCTGTAAATATGTTTTATTATTATGTGTGTATATTATATTAAATACTAACATACTAACTTGTACATATTATATTACTAACACATGTGTATATATGTAAAAAAAAAAAAACAAAACTACTCGACACTGGCCAGAACACCCAAGTTGAGATGTGAAAAGGCCATGAAAAAACGAAGAAGAAGAAGAAGAAGTTTTTTTTGTATGTGTATGAAGCAATAAAAAACAAAAAACCAGATAAAATTTCGCAAAAACTGGAAATGAGAAACAAAATACATCAATAATAATTGTAAAAACAGCAAAAATCACACTATAAATTATTACAATTCGCACGGGGTTTGTGGTCAATTTTTTTATAACTGTAATTAAAATCTAATAATTCTCATCGGTGTTATAATCTACGCAATTTTCAAATCAACTGGTACTAAAAAATACATGGTTCTAGGGAATTTTCCCTACTTTATAATTTATAACAGAATTCTGTAAACACAGTTTCATGTGGAGATGTCATGTCAAATATGACATATGTCAATGTCAAATGTCAATGAAAATAAAAATAAACTTCATAACCTACAAACAGATATGTAGATAATAGGATAACAATATTTATTATGTTATATAAAGGAATCAATCTCGTTATGCGTAAATAAACTAATTTTTTGTATGTTACGGCTTTTATTTCGTTCATTTAATTGAGTATTTGTGTTTTAAAATGAATGGTCTATTTTATTTTGTGTGCAGGCGTCGTACGGTTACTTACACCGAGGTTTAATGGACACGTCCGCTGATCAGGCGCCCGAAGCTCCCAAGACTTGCAGAGAGATATTAAGATCCGTAATACCATGGACGAGACATAAAATTAATAAAAGCTTCACTAAAAAGAACTTGCATAAAAGACTTCCGATACTTACATGGCTTCCGAAGTATGAACCTATTGTAATTTACGTTTATTTGTAAATACTGATCATGTAATAAAATGTAGGTTGTCGGCAGTTAATATACAAAAATTAAAAGTTTTATTAATTTTCAGATACTCGTCGGAAAACGCATTAGGAGATTTAATTGCGGGAATAACAGTGGGACTCACTATTATTCCACAGTCTTTAGCGTATGCCAACATAGTAGGACTACCACCAGAAGTAAGTTGCATAGAATTAGAACTCGGAACCAATCTCTTTACCCGTAGAATTATAACAGTCCAGAAACCGCATACGCACGTCAAACTGAAGCCGACTAAAATACTCATAAATTAGTAGTTTAGTCGGCTTCAGTTGTGGTCACAAAAATGGTCAAGATACGCTGCGATTGGTGTACCAATGCTGTGCCCTATGCACCATTAGGTGCGGAAAATGGATGATGATGATGATGTTTTTGACCACTTCAATCTGATTTGAATTCACGACTTGTCTGTTTGTTGTGGTGTTAACTAAAAAATTCTGATTTTGAAGAAACCTAACTGTAGTAATTACCCCGTGATATGATTTGAATGAATCACGACTTTCCTATTTATAGCATTCAAGGAGGAAGATGGAAATGTGTGTTTTAAGTTGATAATTCAAAAATGATGATTTTGAAGTTACCTAGTAATTTATTTACATACATAAGTTTATTGTAAATTATTTGAGACAATAAGTCCCAAGTCCATGGGACTAAAAGTCCTGTGTTGAGATGGGATGAGCAATTATATGACAGACACATGAGTATATCACCACAAATATAGGATTAGAAACATAACATTGGCTTTGTTATGTGTAGCTCTACGTCGTTCACTATGGCAAAGACACTTAAAATCCTTTACTGTACATTAGTGCGAAGCAACTTAGAATATGCATCACAAATATGGAATCCTATGTACAATGTGCAGATATCACGCATTGAAAATATTTTTAAAAAAATCGTAAAGTTCATGTGTTTCCGGTTGAAACTTGAGTTTAAATCCGACCAGTATATTAATTTATGTAAAAAACATCACCTATTTATTGCCTCTGCAAAAACGTCGGGAAATAGCGGATATAATTTATTTACTTAAAATTGCCTCTGGTTCAATTGACTGTCCTGAACGACTATGCAAACTTTCTATCAATGTTCCTTCCAAAGTTTTAAGAAATAACCCTCTTCTCCACATACCTCTTGTTTCATCTAATTATAGGCAAAATTCATATTTATGGCGAACTTTTAATAATTTTAATGTAATAAATAAATCATTTAACATAGATTTATTTGCAAATAATCTTAATGACGTACGGCGTTAGCTTTCGAAATAATTCGTAGTATTTTTTCTTTTCTTTTGAATTTACATTTAATTACTATTCATTTTATGTTCAAGAATCTTTTTTAACTCACTGTGATGCTACTTGTGAAAACCTGTAATTGGCTTATTTGTTATTTTTTTTGTAATATATATAAAAGATAATTATAGCTGTTGGTTATCCAAATAAATAAAATTTAAAAAAATTAAATATATATATGGCACATCAATATTGTTAACAGTAAACTCAAGCACTTGGAAAATCATCAAGGAGTTTCCTACTCAAATCCCTCCCACTGAGGAAAATGCCGTCCTTAACTCCTTTCTTGAAAATTTTTTTTTTCATTGAGAGCTTAATACGTTCTTCCAAAATATTGAACACTCTCGGTGCGATAAATGAGAGATGTCTCTGAGCAAAGGTCGTACGGGTTTTGGGTATGACATAATTTACGCTCTGGGAAAACCTCGTACTGACATTCTGCTGAGACCTCTCCTTATTGTTTGACCAGAAGTGTGTAAGTGCTTCTTTTAGGTACAGTAGTCTCATATCCAGTACCTTGGTGTATTGGAACAGCTGTTCTGACGGGTATATTGGAGGGCGCCAAAACATTATTCTCAATAATAATTTCTGTGAAATTATGAGCGGCTTGAAAATGGATGCCGCATATCTATTCCATAGGTTGCCGTGGATTGAATCAGAGCAAAGTACACACTTCTGATCTTAAATATACTTTAAATGCTTAAACTAAAGAATAAAATATGTTAAGTGGTAAAGTCAGATTGTGTTTTTTCTCATATGTAATTGCTTTTTGATGTTGTTAAAGGCAATTTTCATACAAGTTACGTGTACTATTTTACTTAATGATACCAGTATCCAATGTTGTTTTTGAAATGAATCAATTTTTCCTAACTTGTATCTCTTCACCTAACTTTCCTTAGACCTCATAGAGTAAAACTGTGTACTTATTAACTTTTACTAACATAACATTGAAAAAAATTAGAAAAATTACAGATTTCTCAGTAATAAGAAGTGGTTACAGAAGGACAAAAAAACAAGGCACCATAAAAATTTGCGAATGGTTGAATTTTTATGCATTTTTAGTATGGGCTGTATGGGTCATTTCTCGGAACCTTTATTTACATATTCCTTGGAAGTTGTAAGGAAGTTTCCATCGGCCCCGCTGCCATCACCTCCTTAATGACGTACCAGACTGTATCCAATAAAGGCTTTGGAATTGAGCACGCCATACTTTTGACATTCTTAGTCGGCATTATAGAACTTTTAATGGGATTATTGGGACTTGGTAAGAAATATTTTTTAAATTTTTATTTAACTCTCCCTTCCCGTTGATGTGTAGCCAGTGCACATTGCATTTAATAACTTTTATATCTCTGTAAATATAATAAATACTGAATTAAGATATTCAGTATTCCTTTGTTATACATTTACGTATCGATTGAACTAATTTATTGTTAAATATTAACATATTACAACAGAGACGAAGAACATTTTAAAGAAGGTAATATAGAAGTCTAGACATCTACAGGGCTTATGACCTGTCATTGGCTGGTTTAAGTGGCCACTATACACACTGTGTAACATTCACCATTCTGTTGAATAGTAAATACTTATTGGTCACAAAAAAAGCATTTGATCAGAAATTCAATAAAAAGCTTACCAATGTGTCGCATTGTCAAGGCGACGAATTAAAAGAGTACCGAATAAATGAATGTCTCAAACACACTTTACGTCTCACTCTCTACAGAAAGAGTGACAATTGAGCGTTAGCAAATGGTGTTTTCATGTTTTTAGCGATTACATTTAAAATATTTTCATTTTTTACTCCAAATATAGTTGATTCAAGCAATTGCCTGTGAATGTTCCATTTTTCAGATTTTCAATCCCTCGTTTTTGTATGTGTATTGACTACACAGCACCGAAATGTGCGAATTTATTTAGCACAGAATGGGAAGGGTTGAAGGATAAAACACCTTTACGAATATAACCAAAATAATATTATTTATTTCAATTATCCAACAACAAAAAAAAAATACAAATAAGTAAATACTTATTTGTATTGTATATACAATGTACAAAACATATCATCATTCCTTTCCGGTGCATAGGGCACTAAATTGGTACGCTTATCGGAGCGTATCTTGATTAATTTTTTTTGTTACGTGAAGGTAAGATGATCAGTCTTACTCTTCATTTATCAGTCCAGGGACAATGAAATATCCTTGTCTAAAAACACCTTTTTAAATAAATATTTAATATCAACCATGTCGGGAATCGAACCCGAGACCTCTTGCATGGTATGCAAGCGCGCCGACCATTACACCATGAGGCCGACTAAAGTATAATATTTAAACGTTTTATATTCTTCTTCTTCTTCTTCTTCTTCTTCTTCTTCTTCTTCTTCTTCTTCTTCTACTTCTTCTTCTTCTTCTTCTAATGGTCTCACAAAACTGTATTTACCCTCAAGATATTGCTTCACATAAATAACAGGCAGTGGTAAAAGCTCGAATCTGAAAGTATTTTACATGGAATTTTTGAAAAATAAAAGAAATGTTATAGATATTCATTCAAGAGTAGTATTGTGAATTTACAAATTGTATGAAGTGACTAACTAAACCGTATAAATCTTATGAAAATAATGTTAAGGCTTTCTATTTTTCAAATTCAGTAATACACGCTGCTTTTAAAAAAAAAAAAAATGAAAAAAAATTATTTTCAGGATTCATGATTGATTTCATATCTGGTCCCGTATCGTCGGGCTTCACTTCCGCTGTGGCTCTTGTGATTCTCACATCACAGGTGAAGGACATCCTGGCAATACCAGTTAAAGGAACAACATTCCTCCAGCAATGGATGTCCATATTCGCAGAAATTCATTCTACTAAAATGTGGGATGCCGTTCTGGGGCTCTCTTGTATCTTTGTTGTCTTACTTATAAGGGTAATTAACAACTTCTGTGGCATTCAATGTATGTGAATGATTTAAAATTCATGTTTTGTTAGATTATTAAAGTAATTTAATTTAATTTTATATAGCGGCTTCTCTAAGCTTCTTATTCTTAGTGGTGGGGGCCAGTGCTATACAAGCTCCTGACGTCACTGCGACCTGTGAAGATCTATTGTGACAGGTCCCCTTGAATAGTTCTCGCCTAATAGGTCTATAAAGAGCCTGGCTACTTTGTGGAAGGCGAGAGTTTACATTTTGCTAAATATCCCCCTCTGAGCCCAGATCCGTAGAGTATCAGGCTATTAGGTTGGGGGTGAGCTCTTTAACATCTTCAGGTTTAACCAGTGGTCCCCCGAGGATGAGGCTCTTCTCTAAGCTTTACTCTTGATGTCAAATTAAGTACTGAAATGGTAGTTAACCTTTCAGAGCCTAAGATCAAATTCATGATCATGTTATTAAATAAAAAAACAGCTACTGTAACTAGATTATTAAAAATGTTTTAGCTACGTAATACTTTCACTAATAGAATTGCGTTTTTGCGAAATATTTTACCTTTTTGTATTGTAATATTATGTACATTGTTATTATTTTACTATGTTTCAGTCCCTCGGAATGATTAAAATAGGTCCGGATGAAGATGATGCCAAATCTAAAACTCATATTATAATAAACAAGATAATTTGGGGCATTGGAGCGTTAAGAAACACATTAATTATTGTCATCTGTGGCATCATCGGATATATGTTGACTACAGTGGATAGTGATCCTCCTATCAAACTCATTGGTGATAATTATAAAATATGATTTTCTAATGTAATTTGATTAAGGATACTTTTTTTCATGAAATGTGTAAATGTTTGCTCCCTTCAGATTTGTGCTGACATTTATATTAGCTTTCTGCTATTTTCTGTCTTTAAAAATTAAATTCTGGTTGCAACAGAGTGAGGATTAAGGTCAGGAATTGTCAAATTTATCTAGCGACTATAATTCTGTTTTTACATATCTCGCAATAACTCATTTAGGAGTAAAATCCGCACTTGATACTCAAAAAAGTTAATAAACAACATTATTTATAGTGACCTGGTTGTTTTAAATTTTATTTTGAATCTTGAAGTAGGACACACATAAACATAATCTTATGTGTGCTCTAATAATAACAATGCACATATATTTAATAACATTTAGTAAAATGTTTGACCACAAAGTTAATGATTTAAATATTAATAATACATATATTTTATTTATAAGTTGTTTAACACATATTTCTTAACCTTCAATTTGAATTTTGTTTTTTTTTTCTTTTTATTAATGTTTTTTCCCATATCATAATATTTTTTTTACTGTCTTATATAAAATGGAATTTTGTGATTTTGCCTTTTTTCTAAATGAGAGTTTATAAATTATAACAAAAAAAAATGTGGAGGAGAATTTTTTTTTTTGTTGATATAAATAAACAGTGTAATTTTTACCAATAAATCCCCACATTCATGGGGTTAGAGGATCTTCAACTGGATTGCGTATATTTATATACATTGCCTGGATTATAGCAGTACGTTGTATCATTATATCTGTACAGCATTTTGGCTTAACAACACTCAATCAATTCCATTAGTCAAGTTACATCATATGAACTTACTTTTATTTTTTATTGTTGTTACTTCCCAAGGAATTGACGATGACACAATGCTGCAAGTGGAAAAAAAAACTTCTATAAGACAGAATACTGCATCTTAAAATGCAAACAAATATGCTGTTTTGCCCTTACAGCACCGTTGTCATGCGGAACATGATACGAACATAAGATATTTGAGTTACAGCCTTTATAAATCAAAAAACATTTTCAAAGAATATTCAGCCAAAACATGTTTTTGTGAATTCTATTAAAAATACATTTTTTAAAAAAATATTTGAATGAAGGAATTGAATCAATCTAACTTCTCACAATTTTTTTATTGTTTCTACTATTACTTCGCGTGGAATATAACAAAATGTCAAAAAAAACTTTGAAGTAATTTATCTCAAAACTAGCTTTTTTCAGATACGGCGAATTATGAAATTATTGAATTCATTCTGTATTTTCAGGTTATGTTCCACCAGGTTTCCCTGAAATAAAACCACCCCCCTTTAGCTACACAAGGGGTAATGTCACACATAACTTCCTAGAAATGTGCTCTGATCTCGGATCTGGGCTGATAATTGTCCCTCTAATTGGTCTCTTGGAAAACATTGCCATTTGCAAAGCCTTTGGTATGTTTCAATTTAAAAAATATTTTAATTAAATCTATCATCTTGACAAAATAAATATAAAACTAGCATAGATAGAGAATTGTGTTATAGAATCATGATACCAAGCATTACATATCTTTTTTTAAAGAGGTGCTACAAATAGGTGCTTGAAAAAACTACTTTGCATATTCATATCGATGGTGGAAAGGCAAAAATGGCATGTAGCCAACTTTCCACAGACCACTTGTCTCAATTACTCAAGCTCTGATTTATAATTACGCTATTTAAATATCAACTTAATGAAAGTATTAATTAGGTTGCTTTATTAGCTACTCACAGTGACAAAATTATATAATTTTTCAGAGTAAAAAACTGGATATTTGAATTTATTTTTCTTGTATCTTTTTAGCAAATGGCAAGACAATAGATGCTACTCAGGAGTTGATAGCCATCGGCGTGAGTAATATCGGAAGTGCCTTTGTGCAGGCGTACCCTTCCACTGGATCTGTGCCTCGCTCGGCTGTCAATCATGCATCCGGGGTCCAGACACCTTTTGGAGGACTGTACACGGGTAAATTAATATACAAAATAAAATAATCGGCATCGTCATCAAACCCTTAACCGCACCCGGTAGTGTAAATAGTTAAATCAGATGCAGCGTATCTCTATCATTTGTCACAGAAGTCAGTCAAAAAGACATATTATTTAATAGTGTATTCTCTTTATTTATTTTCTCCTCTATTTCCTCTTTTAAACGCGAACAAAAGGAAATAGCGATTGTAGAACGGATTTTTTTTTAATGACATAATTTTTACCATTTTGTTTGACTTTTGGTCATAGAATAAAGAATGGTCCAGAAGGAGCGTAGAATAATATTTGAATGCATTGGACTATGTCGAAAAATCCCCTCATTGCCCACTTTCGCCGCGCGCTTACTTGGTGCAGTGGTCAAGACGCAAGACTCACACACGGAAGGTTCCGGGTTCGATTCCCGGTGAGAACACGAAAATTAAATGAGATTTTTCTCAAGCCTGGGTGTTCTGTGATGTAATTCACCACTGTAATTGGGCCTCCTAGCCTGTTGTGGTGCAAAAAATAAGAAAGGAAGAAAGAAAGAAAGAAAGAAAGAAAGAATCCAAATGTATAAATGTATGTATAAAGTCGCTGCGTAATGTTTTCAGGTTGCGAAAAATATAACCATAACACAAATATAATTAATATTTTTATTAAAACGCAATTTGTGAATTACTCTTAAATTATATTGTACACGCGAAAATATTGATTGACACAACAGAGTAAAGTCAATTGTAAGATATATTTTTTTTTTATTATTCTATTTTTTTTGTTTTTTTTACAATATACATAAGAGGTAAAACAGAGTAAAAAAAATATAAAGGATAATTACATAGCAATGAAATGCATTTTAACAGTAAAATAAGTAAACAAAAAATCCCACAAAAGCATGGCCTGTTTGTGGATATACAAGAAATGTTTATGAATTTTTTGCTCTTATAATAAATACGCAGGTATAATATTTTTGTGTAATATAAGAAAGAGAAAAGAAAATATTCTGTAAAATATTAGAAGGTACTTATTTATTTTATAGTAATTAAAAAGGAAATAAAAAATATAAAAAAACATAAAAATATTCCTTATAATAATAAAATATCATAAGGTAAAATATATATAAAATATTCCTTTAATAAAAGGGCAACAAATATATAATAGAAAAAAAGAGTTACTATCTTTTATAAGAGTAATTCATCAGCGGGGAAGCTAAAATTCCACTTAATCAATTAAAACCAATGTTTTTATTAATAAAATGTAGCGCAAAAAAATTGACTACCCTGGCAACACTAACAAAATGTCCATTTTGTTTACTTTGACAATCTGACAGGTGGAAAAATAATTTTTTTTTTGAGTAATGCATTTGCTACCTACACGTGTATTCGCTAC
Source organism: Micrasema longulum (assembly GCF_059751315.1). Classification (NCBI taxonomy): domain Eukaryota; kingdom Metazoa; phylum Arthropoda; class Insecta; order Trichoptera; family Brachycentridae; genus Micrasema; species Micrasema longulum. The sequence continues at coordinate 13,646 of NW_028278105.1, forward strand.
TTACACATGAAATGTGATCCCATCCTGTTACTTTTTGATCCCAGCAGCATTTCTACACTTCAAAATGACACAACGCGGCATAATTTAATTCAAATCGGGAATTGCGTACTGAGCAACGTCTACAAAGAAACTAGTGGGTTAAAACGTAAAACTACTCATTTAAGAGTAGTTTAGTCGCCTTCTGTTTGATGTGCGTATGCGGTTTCTGAACTATTCTTAATTCTATGCTTTTGGTGTTCATTTTTAAATTTGAAGAAAAATGGAAACAACTTATGTTAACATCCAATACAATAAAGGACTGAAACTCCATCAACTAATAAAATCAAACTACCTAAGATTTTAAAGTGATGTTGAAACGATGTTTGCAGGAGTTCTGGTAATATTGTCGCTGCTGTTCTTCACTCCGTACTTTGCGTACATTCCCAAGACTTCTCTGGCTGCTGTGATCATTGCCGCTGTTATATTCATGGTAGAATTTCATGTCGTCAAACCTATGTGGAAAATTAACAGTAAGTTTTATAATAAACAAGTAATTTGTATCAAATAAACAAACAAACTCTTGTTTTGTATAAAATAGATTCGCATTTAAAATTTTAAGCCTTTTTAGGGTGAAATAGATTTCCTCCATACAATGGGAAAGTATTCATGTATTCTTTCTGCTTATTACAAGTTTATGCACTTTTTAGAAATTTATTATACTGTAGTGGAGAGCAAATACTTGAATAAACATTATCAGGTTGCCAACACTGGATCGCCCTTTTCAGTTGGTAAACCTGAGACGAACCTAACTTCACACTATATGACACTTGAAAAGGCATCACTCGCTGCATTTCTTCTCGATCTTTCGTCTAACTATACCTGTTTTAACTATATTGCGAATTCCTTTTGATAAATTACATGGCGATATAGTGTGTAACTTCTTAGTTATAAATATTTCAAATCTAATTCATGATAACCTTTATAATCCGCACTCGCAAATCAATATGATGTAATACAATAATTATTATTCTTTCTCAGATAAACATACTACCATCCTACTTTGTTATAATTTTTTGTATTTCAGTTTTAAAACTGATTTTTGTATAATTTGTAAGCTGTTTTAACTATTTTTAATATTTTTTGTATTACAATGTTTTGCTGTCGGTACTGAACAATCCACTTTTTGGTTTTTTAGTAGTTTTCTTTTGAATTCGGGTTCAATTCCTGATGTCATCACAATTATAATAATGTGATTTTTCTCAAGCTTCATGCTGCCTATGCAATTACAATTTACCACTGTAATTGGACCTCTAGCCCGGTGATGGTGCAATGAAAATAATTGTTTACATTATATTATTGTTATTTTTTGTATTGGACTGTCTTAATTTGTCTATTTACTAAATGTTTAGCAATATTTAAAGCATTCAATTTGTGGTCACCGACTGGTTCAGCCGGATGAATCTCATCCACATGAAAAAGGTTTTAGCTCTTTTACTTCACAAAAGTCAACAGATGGAAGAGATGTGGATGTTTAAACATGGGCAGAATGGTGAATGTTACACAGTGTGTAAAGTGGCCACTTAAACCAGCCAATGTCAGGTCATAAGCCCAGTAAATGACTAGACTTACATATTCCCTTTTCAAAAATGTTTTCCCTCTCTGTTGCAACAAATTCAAATCAAAATAAATTTACCTCAATTTTTTTTTTATTAATTTGTTTATTCATACAAATACGTATATTTTACAAAAAAATAATAACGTATCCCTAACTCTATGAGGCCAAGAGCCCTGTGTTGAGTTGGGATACAACATAATGGAAAGTGGAAGCATGCATGTTATTAAACAATAGCAAAAATAAAAATGATTACATAAGCATATAATATTTCAGTAAACATCTGGACAACACGCTTAACAGTATATAAACCTGTGCAATATCTCGCAGAAGTCTCCTGCAATGGTCTCTTCCCTTAGATAAAATCCAAACTTGTACCCTTTTCCTGAAATTGTATGAGAAGTTCAACTTTTTGCATCCCTTTGAATACATGTGAATATTTTGTCTGCCTTTTCTTTTTCCTAGAGATGGATTTAATTCCTGCAACTGGAACATTCATCTTCTGCCTGGTCTTTCCTCTGGAAATCGGAATACTTCTTGGTGTCGGTCTCAATTTAATGTCCATTCTCTACAATGCAGCACGACCCCAGATAACAGTTGAATCTCATATCGTGAGTTTTTATGCAATGTTCATATTTTCGATTTACTAGACAACTTTTGATAACTTGTAACTTATGTACATTCCACAGCACACAGGATTTGCCCACATTCTTCTAAACTGGTATATAAGAAACAAATTCACATATCGTGACTATAGTCCTTAAAATATAGCTTGATTAGAGTGACAAGTGAAGACTCGAAGGAGTGATTTATGTTGACACACGAAAAATCATGTGTATCTGGCATGTTAATTAATTTTTTGAATACAATGCTTTACATATAAATCAACATAATTATATAAAATCAGCTTCAAAACTAAAATAAACCCAATTATTAACGACGTTCTTACAAGGTTATGTCATTTTGCAAAAATGTTAGAGATGGACAATATGATCAATGTTAATCGATCTAATAAAATAAAAAAAATTGTTGTTCATAAAAAAAAATTTTGAATGTCTTATTTTTTTAGTAAATAATTGTCTTAAACACACTATAAGAGGCTTGTTTTTGCATTTTTATATCAATTTTCGGAGTCTCATTTTCGCATGAAAAATCTGATAAAATCGATTTGATCGGTACATGATCAGTAATTTCCCATCACTAATGACATTAGTTTGGCAGCTGTCATTTAATCAAGCTATATTTTAAGGACTATAAGTATTCGTTTTCCTGGGGGAGGAGGGTGGCCTTAATTTTGCCACACAGTGGTGGTACTTTCATAGAAGCCCATAAGGCCGAACTTGCCTAACATACCATTAATTTTTTCACAAGATATTGTTTATTTATATAATATATCATAATTTGCCTTTTGGGTGCTTTGTAGACTGTACAACTGTAGTGAAGAATGCATACATCATGTTTTCACGGAAGTTAATTTAAACTAATATATGAGCTTGCCTTATTGGTAAACCCTCGGCACCGCCACTGCCAGCCACACATCCTTTTTACGATGTTATTGTCGATTTAATTTGCTTGTTTTTATTTTGATTTTAGAGTCCGGGGGGAGGAAATTATCTCATGGTGACTCCGGATCGCTGCCTCATCTTCCCGTCTGTGAACTACGTTCGCCGCGTCATCATCAAACAGTCCGTGCGGATCAACTTACCCGCCGTGATAAACTGTACCTATATCTACGGAGCGGACTACACGGCGGCCAAAGCCATCGAATCTCTCGCCCGAGACTTCAAGGCGCGCGGACAAGCGCTGTTCTTCTACAACGTCAGGCCGAGTGTCTGCGAAATGTTCGAAGGGCTAGATCCCGCTGAATTAATCATATTTTATAACATCGAAGATTTAGATGATCTACTTAAAAATGAAACCTCATTTTATGAACCTAAAGACATAACTTTGTTATGATTTATAGGTGTATGTTACTTAATTTTAGTTAATACAATTATATTTTTGATGTTCTTATGACTATACAGATTGAAAAGTAATTTAGAAAAATTAAAATATTAAAAAAGGGGTCATTCCATTGTGACTGGTGGGATATTTGATTCCAGAATAGTAAATTAAACTAGATAAAGAACCATTTTACTAAACAGTTTTCAAGAAAAAGCCAAAAAGTCAATACGTTCTGTATTATGATTATTTTAACAAATGTGACTGGTGGGACACTGGAAAATCTCTTCTGCATTTGAAGAAAAGTTTATGCCTAACTACTCAATATTAATGACAATTGATGAGAGATTTTTATATGTTGTAAAGCATGTAATATCGAACACTTATGTTTTAATAAAATATAAGTCTAATAACAATAGTAGAAAAAAAGCATAATTGTGACCGGTGGGATTTTAAAATCGTAAACATGTTCGATAGTTTCCACAAACAATAAAGTCATTATTTATTGTTTTGAAAAATATTCTTGTAGACTTATAAAAAAAATGTTTATATATGTTATTATTAATTAGAGGTGATAAATGGAAATAAAAATTTACATAATTTCCCACTTTACATGGAATGCCCCAAAAATAAGACAAATCTTATTTGCTGGATGGAACGTAAGCATTAATAGAAATTTAATTCTCATATATTTTTTGTCACAAAACAATTTACTTGATTTATACATAATAATATATTGTCATCATTTATCATTATACATAATATTTCTCTGTGTGAAAAGGGAATCAAAATAAGTTCATTTCAAAACAAAACAAAGTATAATTAAATCTTAGAGTAATAATTTTCTAGAATTGCATAGAACAAAAGCATTACAAATTTTCAGTTTGGTTTTAGTTTGGTTTTTAGCTGAACAACAAACGTGTAATGGACGGTTTCGGTTTGCGTTTGCAATTCTCAAAATTCCCAAGTATCTAAGACCCGTTGTATTGCTGTAATCTGTAGCTTACTTCATTGTCAATAATAATAGAATGGTTTTTCTCCGTACAGGTGACTCTATTAGGTAATTACTCTTAGATGACGCGTTACAAGTGTGAAAGAAATGGCATTTTAATTTTTAGGTAATGAGGAAGTTCAGCGCCACGGGAAATTGGATTTAAAAAATGTTTTCTTAGGAGCGGTAAAAATTTAAGTTTCTTGACAATGTATGAAAAAAATATTAAAAATGATTTTAATAAAAGCTAACTACTTTGAACGCCGTGATTTCAACTTCTGATTCAACCAATGATATCGAGTTGTGATAGATTTCTGGTTAACTGGAAGCCAACTGACCAATCAGCAGAACTCACCAAGAAGAGAGCTTGAGACATCACACACGGAGTAATTTCGCAATAACAAAACTTAACTTAAAAATCATAGCGCTGATAATACGATACAAAAAAATATCATTTAATTTTTCTTCAATGTAGGTATAATTTTACACGCTTATTGAAAGTCAATATATAAATGAATAAGCAAAACAACACAAATAAATAGTCCGGTTTCAATAAATAACTACATATTTCAAAAATAATCAAATAAATTAACATAAATAAAATAATATTGTCAGTTCCATATACTGCTGTCTTCCATGTAGTCATTTAGTCCATAATAGGCCTTTTTTAGAAGTACGCCTTTTGTAAAAATGTTGAATTTATTTTCCGTCATAATTAGGACACTGTCGGGTATTCTATTGTAGAAGCGTACGCAGTGCGCAGTGCCCCACAAACGATGTGCTTACCTTCCTTAGCTTTAATTTCGGAATTACTAGTTTGTCTTTACTTCTAGTATTGTAATTATGTTTGTCGCTATTTTTTTGAAAGAGAGATATATTTTTACGCACATGCATAATATTCTCATAAATATACTGACTATATACCGTTGTAATGTTTAATAGTCTATTAACAACTGAACTTCCTCATTGCTGTCGTAATGCTACACATAAATATTTACCATCGTGTGTACCAAAAATGTTTTAATTACAACACTGCGACTATGAAAAACAAAACAGATAAATCGTTTCATCCCTAATCTAATTAGTTGTATTTTAGACAACTGCCAGCTAGTGTCGTTTCAATGGTTACGAGTTACACAAATGTAAATGTGAACCAAGGAAATATGTATATTTCTTTCATAGACAAATAATTCAGGTTGTGGTCCTGTGGCTAGTGTCTCGGACTCACGGATCAAAGGTCCTTGGTTCGAATCCCACTCTACCCCAACTTAAATTTCATTTTCTAATAGCGAGTTATTTACAACTCGCTGAAATGGTCCTCAAAATTAAATATTTCTTTTTTTTTTTCAAATTGTTGAGGGCAATGCAATATTTACTATATCTCAGATGTAGCTAGGTATAGAGGAATAATATGTATATTTATTTATATGTCAGTAATTTTCATTAAATATTTTTATAAAAATGCTAGTCTTAAAATTCTTAAATGATGGACAAAGTAGCTTAACTCAACATTTGTTTTGTGACTCATCGCATGTTTTCCACACACAGATATATTGTTATTATAAAAATTGTGATACTATACATATATGATATTCCTATTATGTTAAAAACATTATACATCCTCATTGTACTTATTTTTGCACTTGTACTTTTCTGTGCCGCTAGGTATTGCTATGGCAGTTCCCAGCAGGCTGCAAAATTTGAGAAACTCTCATATGGACCGCTGTCGTGTTGATAATTTCAATAATCCTTCGTGTTCTAGTGTTTCATCAAGCTTCAAACAGATGTCTCCGAGAATTCGAAATCTAAAATCGTTCGGAATACTTGATGACCTCAATGTGTAAAGCGCATACAAAAGCATGTGTCTTTATGCGCTTTTTTTATATGGCCAACCCTCCGAGCACGGAAGCGAAGGGCGTGTTAAACGCATATGGCACTTAACCGGTTAACCCCTGTGAGTTATCTTGTCATATTTATTAAAGAAATGTACATTTTATTAGGATGAATATTTGTAAAGCAAAATATATATTATTCACTAAGATAAAAAAAGAAGATTAAAAAAAACAACATAATGTACTTATTTTCATTATTTATCTTCAGTATAAAAAATACAAAAGTCACAAAATTAACATTGATATATAACTATTTATATAATTATGCATATATTTTTCTTAATACTAAAAGCTTTATTAATTTATTATTTATCAGAAAATCAATGTATGTACTTATTGTGCGTTTGTGTAAATATAAATTTTTATAAAAAGTATTTTGTTTCATTTTTTATAACTAAATACAGACATGCATGTGTATACTGTGGACAGTTATAAAAAAATACTGGCTTAGTTATATTAAAATGGTGTTCTGTATGTGTCTGTGAGTGTCGCTAGTAATTTATTATTGTTAAAAAAAATGTACCAGTAGATGTTCTATTTTATCATTCCATGTCCGCTTCTTAGTTGGGAGCATACGAAGTTCATAAACAGCATTTTACACAGAGATACATAATATTTACATTTTTGCACTCTCATTTTGGTGATTTTTCATAATATAATAATTAGCTTTAAAATTTATGTATTTTTTTACTTGAATGAACACAAAATAGATTTGACAATTAAATTAGACAATACATCATGAGATTTGTAAAATTTTTGAAAGTGTAATCAAATCTACATAATTTTGTTAATTCAATGATAGGAATATCTATTAATCTTCATGAGCTACCCAAATATTTCAATTTAGGAATTTTAAAGGACTTGGTAATAACTCCTGATAAAAAACAGAAATAACATTGCGATTCAGATAACGTCATTATTCCTGTTGACTAAATTTGGTGAACGTGCATTTTCGGTCAGAGGCCCTTTGGAATGAAATGCTCTCCCAGCAGAAGTGGGAAATTATGAGTGAAGTGATGTTTCGAAAAAACTTTAAACCTACCAGTTCTCTTAACAGTTTAATATATTCTTATTCTTAGAGGTGGGGGTAAGTATTATTCAAGCTCCTGACGTCACTGCGACCTGTGAAGATCTATTGTGATGGGTCCCCGTGAATAGTTCTCGCCCGCTATGCCCAGGTCTATAAAAAGCCTGGCTACTGTCTGGAAGGCGAGAGTTTACATTTTGTTAAATCTCCCCTTCCAAGCCCAGATCCGTAAAGTATCGGGCTATTAGGTAGGGGGCGAGCTCTTTAATATCCTCAGGTTTAACCAGTGGTCCCCCGAGGATGAAGCTCCTTTTATGATGTAAAGCATCACATTCAAATAGAATGTGTGTAATTTATTATATAAATAAAACACGAGTGATACTTTAATCCACAAATTTGGAATATCCAGTGACCGGTTTCATCACTTTCGCGACATCTTCGAGACTGGTATCTTTATTAAAAAGTTAAATGTATTTGTATAAATACATTTAACTTTTTAATCTGTATAGAACAGAGGTAAGGATACATAATTCAAAGTTATATGTTAGTAAATTAAATAAAGTTATTTTTATCTTAAGGATCATTATCAACAAATTTTCTATGGGTTAACTAATGAATTGATATAATATAATTCAGAAATCATTATTTACAAAACCACACTCACGAAGGATGAGACACCAAAAATAAAATAAAATACTTAAACTCATTAAAATAGCATTATATCAATACATTAGTTAACCCATAGAAAATTTGTTGATAATGATCCTTGAGATAAAAATAACATTATTTAATTTACTAACATATAACTTTGAATTATGTATCCTTACCTCTGTTCTGTATAAATACATTTAACTTTTTAATAAAGATACCAGTCTCGAAGATGTCGCGAAAGCGATGAAACCGGTCACTGGATATTCCAAATTTGTGGATTAAAGTATCACTCGTGTTTTATTTATATAATAAATTACAATGAACTTCCATCAAGAATTTTCACTTATAAACTTAAATGTTTTAGAATGTGTGTAGGTGTTTCCTCATCTGCACTGCAGAACCTACATCTAGAAGTTTCGGAAAGGTTCATTCTAGCAAAATGTTCGTTTAATCTGCAGTGCCCTGTAAGCCCAGTTTGATATAACAGTTTTACTTAAATTAAATACTGCATTAAATATTTTTTGTAAAGCGCTGTATATGATTGTATTTTAAATTGATCGTTGATTATTTGGACTTTTGCCTCAGAGTCATAGCCACCCAGTAGTCATCTTTGGCCTCCATGAAGAGCGTGTTGGTGGCAACTCTGATGGGAACCACTGTCTTGGAGCACACCTGGAACTTGAAGCTGTACAGGTAGTGAAATAATATCACCTTCAGGTTCAGTAAGGCAAACCTGGAACCTAGAAAGTTCAAAATGCACACAAGTTTATTTTGAGAAAAGCGAATGTTCTTGGTGAAAGTTTATCGAATTTATTTCCATCGTAAAATGGGCCAAGCCATGATATGTGGATACAGACATAACTAAATTTCTATTTTGTGTTCTTATAAGTTAGTCATACATACACCGCACCTCTTTTTATACAGTTTAAAGTAATACAGGACCAAAATTAAATTTAACAATGCGCAACAGTAATATAATCAAACTATTAGATTTTTAAAATAATTTGGTTGGAAATATTACGCAGGCTTCGGATACCTCAAGTAATGAAAGTAGTGTCATCATAAAAATAAACTGTGCTAGAAAACGAGAATCAAGTTGAAGGCAGGGTTAATACCATGGCGGAGTTCATTTTTTTCTAACAAAATACTCATATTAAAAGTAAGAGAGTATTTTTTTAAACACAATTTTTATAGAGTTTTTCTATTAACATTTCTCTCTTCATAAAAGTGATAAAAACTAAAAAATGCTAAATAAAGTTGATGATATTATTTGTAATAGTTTGGTATAAACTAACCTATGCAATTCCTGGGACCGGAACCGAAGGGAAGATAGCTAAAGGGTTTGATATTCGGAGCATTGTCTTTAGAGAAGCGCTCGGGATCAAACACTTCGGGTTTACTCCATAAGAAAGGATCCATATGAATAGAATGAACAGGAATCCAAATAGTTTCACCTTTTTTCACCTAAAACCAAACACAATTACATTAGATCACATTTTTATTCCACTTACCATTATTCATTTACCAACAGATTTCACATGGCAATTTTCAACTAGTCATAACCCTTCAAACTCTATTTACTTTAGGCTCACTATTTAAACTAGGTCTGAATATTCTTACAAAACGATAGAAAATATCGATTTACAAAGAAAATCAAAGGATTTATTTAAAAGAAAAAATCTTTATAAGTAATTTCATGACTATCATTTTTTTTCTCGGAGCGGTATTTTTCAAAACACAATCATGGCTCCAGACCAGAACTGAAATATTGATTCAAAAGCAATATTAATTAATCACCTTGCCTTCATGTGACAGATAACTGAAATACGCTGCATTCGGTTTACTAATGCAGTGCCCTATGCACCACGGGGTGCAGAGAGGGGGAGTGACGATTTAAATCAAAATAAATATGAAAACTCACATGTTTATTATAAGTATTTTCTTCATTTGGTGAACCCAAATTGTAGTCCTGTACACATAATCTATTGATGAACGGTAATGGAGGCCATTTTCGTAGGCATTCTGAAAACAGTAAAATGGTAAACAACTTTATTGGTTTAGTCGGCGCTAATTTTGTAACACCTCATTGTTCTAAAATAAAAACTTACAGTTGTACAAGCATACAGTTGTACAAAAATGAATAACATATTAAACGAACACAATTATATCATCTATCTCCACCTCCTCCCATGAGAAGGGAGGGCTCTCCAGAAACTATAATTGTGTTCTTTGAATATTTGAAAAAACGTTATTTTATATTAACGGTAGTAAATAATTGTATATAACCACTTACTGAATTTTCTATGTCTACCGGTTTCTTCAGTACACTAATATTCAAATCCCACTATACAACATTGCCATAGTGCTGATAGGACACATGCTAAAATTGTAGGTATAGGTACACTGATCATATATATTTTTTTAATTGATGATCTTCTGGGAGCAATAGTTGAAGAAAAGAGGGGAGGAAGGAAGGAGTATGAATTTACTAGGTATAAGGTGACCATTACAATGGAACATCACATAATAGGCTATATTGAAAGGTTATTTACTAGGTATAAGGCGACCATTACAATGGAACATCACATAATAGGCTATATTGAAAGGTTATTTGATTATTGATTAAGGGGAAATTATTTTTCCAAGCCTTCCTAAAAAGCCATTCACACGTGGACAATACAATATTGTTTTGTCCTAGGATTCAACCACTGTCCACCCTATTATTTACTCAATTATTAAACTTTTCAGACCATTTCCTAAAAGTCGTAAATAACTTGTGCTGGTAAAATGTAAATCGAGTTATGGTAGAGTGGGATTTGAACCTCGGACCTTTGGCCCGTGAGTTCACAATACTACTACGGGACCACAACCCGGTTCACAATTGTCTTGAGACATTGCCACCGAGACAGACAGGCAAGCTATCTCCGCGGAACAATGACTACCCCAACCACCACGAGCGGCCGCATTGTCCTCGTGTGTACACAACTAAACAGGACCTTGTAACAATAGCAATTTACTCGATGTGGACATGCCAAAAATGGAGGCAGAAAAAATAATTTAGCTCGTTCTTTGACAATTCTAATACATCTTAGTATAAAATAAATAGTATTTTTCGTGAACTCCCTCGTAATAAAAACGCCTGTGAACTGCGGCCGAATTTTCGTATTGTCCCAGCGTTCTGTCTCGCCCGGTCGAGGCTGTTTTTGGAGCTGGTACAAGACCATATTGTCACATCTATTGTATTGCACACATGCAAAAACCCCTTACTGTGTAATATTTTCTTTTATTATTTGTATGTAAGATTTTAACTCCTGCATATTTATTAAAGTCAGACTTTAGAAAAGTCAGTCAGTTAGACAAAGTCGGTAAATGGTTACATACAATTTTTGTTAATTTTGTTTTCATATTATATACAAAAAATAATACATTTATAAGAAGTTGATTTAGGATTATTTACCCCGTCCTAAGCCAGTCGAAAAAATATATAAAAAACAGTAATCAATACAAAGGAAACAATAACAAAGGTAGACATAGTGAAAATGTAGTAAAAAACAGAATAAAATACATAGTAAAAAGCATAGTAAAAAAACATTTTTTGTGGTAAAAATAAAATACAAAGTAAGAAACATAGTAAAAGAGATAGTAAAAACAAAAAATACAGTAAGAAACATGGTAACAAAATATATATACATATAGCAAAAAACATATCAAAGTACACAGTAAAAAGAAAAAAAAAATAGTAAGAAACAAAGCAAAATATGTTAAATAAAAATGTATCTATCTATATGGCAACCGTCTGTCTTTGAAAGACGATGATGATGTATACTTAATTTGAAGACTGGGAAAAACAGCCTTTTCGGCGACTGAATAGTCCTATACAGTCGGCCACACTTCTCACACTTCCAGGTTGTGGGGGGGGCTCCAGTAGGTAGCTGCCTTCCTCGCAGTCTTTTAAGCCTCAGATTTTCCAGCCGGAGGTCGCTGTGTGCCTCTTTTATCTCCTTTACGGCTCCTATTGCAAAAGCCCAATCGCCAAATTTGGAACTCTTGTCGTGTAAATGAAGTTGTATCACCTTCCCGTACAGCAGAATAGGAGTCTAAGCGGAGAGTGAGGTGCCTGTCTGCCAGCTCGTCCGGAACGCAGAGTTCCTTAAGGTGTTGAGGAGCCGTGATATGCATTGCCTTGTACATTAACCAACACAGCTTGTACTCGACCCTTTCTGGAAAACGTAGTCAGTGAAGACCGATGATGATGATGATCACCCATTGACGAGAGGTTTGCTCTTCTGGAACTACAGTTGCGTTATTTAATAGAATAAACTTGCATGTTTTATTTTAATTTCCGGTGATACTTAGTCAAGAACAAGTGCGCAAATACCTGAAATAACCATGTCCATGTATTCCATTTGCAACAAGGCAATGTAGGTCAACTTCCCGTCCATCTGCTCCATAACAGCGGCCACTTCTTCCCACAGCCTCTCCTGGACATCGGGGTTCACGGCCAACTCGTATATGAGGAAGCTGAACAATGTACTTGTGGTATGCTGCCCGGCGAGGATAATCGTAATGGCTTGGGCGATCAGTTGGTCTTCTGTCCATTCTACATAACATAAAAATGAGGAAGTTTACTGATTAAAGTTCTTAGATTTTGTATGAACAATATTATAAAACATCCAATGTCACTGCGTTTGGCTTACTGCAAGAGGTTTCAGGTTCGATTCCCGACATGATTGGCATGAATTTTTTATTTAAAAAAGTATTTTTACACTAGTATATTTAGGTGTTGCCTAGTACGTGAAATCATTCAGCCAGATAAATCTCACCCACATCAATAAAAGTTTCAGCTTTTGTTTCATAAAAATCAACAGATGGAAGAATAGAAGAAATATGAATGTTACAAAGTGTGTAAAATGTCCACTTAAACCAGCCAATTATGGTAAACAAGGTCATAATTATGAAGAATATAAATGCCTCGACTTCCATATTCACTTCTTCAAAATGTTCTCCATCTCTGTTGTAATATGATTATACTAGTATATTTAATAGTCCCTGGACTAGCACTTGAAGTGAAAGATTATTTTAAAACATTCAAAAATTTAATTACAAACGCTAATGGAAACTTCTTGGTAGAATTTTATTGTATTTGAGTAATACTTAGTGTTAAAACCGGTCACTGGTTTTTCCAAATTTGTGAATCTTACAAATTAACACATTTACTGATTGATTATTATCATATCGCATATTTACATACTGGTCCTACCCTCCTAGTTTCTACTCTTCAAAATTATTTTTAGATTCTCTCAGCTCGCGATGCTGTTCGTCGTCAGTCAGCAGTCATAACGCATGATGGCAAAATGACGTGATGCCAGCTGAGGACCGTTTTTAAATTACTTCAATTTTTTGAGTAAGTCACATGTAAAAAGTTGTCTCTCTGATAAATCTTTATCATATCCTGCGTCAGCATATTTCGTACAAAGTGAAGTTAGTTTTTTCTTATATTTAAAATATATTTAAGTAAATTACTATTCTTTAATTTTAATTATATTATTTTACTCTATTTTCTTACTTAAAAAAAAATTAAAAAAATCTTTAAACTATTTTTATGTTTATTATTTTATATGTATACAGTATTATGTCTGTACTCTTCTTATTTGATTATTAATTAAAACTAATGTCTGAGCACCCGATGACAAACTATTATTGAATAGTTTATCGGGACAAAATATATCTTAATACTTTATTTTCTTTATAATGTATTAATATTGTAATAATATGTATATTTTATTGAATAAAGACTCTATAAAAAATATAAAAAAATAAACAGGCTAAATTATACAGTTCATCATCATCTACATAATACCGGTATCCGTGCTACAGCAATAGTGAAGAGCTTCATAAAAGAAACAATCGGAAGAACTTTAAAAGTGAGTAACAATCGCCATACAGTCCACTAAATTCCTATTTTCTCTGTTATCAGTGAGCTGACCATACATTCCTGTTTGGTCATCACTCATCTTTTATTACTAAACTGATTATCTTACCTTCGTGTTAATGATTTAGATAAAATTATCAATAAAACTTCTTGGTAAAACTTCATTTCAGGACTGGAGGCCTTCTTAGGTGAAAGCGCTCGTTGGTCAAAAATAAAATAAAAGTGAAACTAAACCGAGAAGTTTTATTGACAATTTTGTTTATAATTTCTTCTAAATCATTAACTCTGGAGTTTTATCAAGAAATATCTACAAAAAACATAAATATAATTACCTTCGTGTAGCAAAATTATCAAGATATGCTGCAGTTGCACGATTAAGTGCGGAAGAAGAATAATTGTATATTTGGTCAGTGTGATTACATGGCATGGGTGTGAACATTGTAATGTTACATATATTTTTACCGGATTTTGGTCCTTGAGTTTTGGCAGAAAATTCGTGTGTCGAAGCAAATTGAGAAGTTCCAATTTCCTCAGCATCGTGTTTAAGGCTGCCTAAAAAGTGAATATATTATTATTCATGATATATGCATAATATTATATGGTTGTAAAACAGCAAAAAAATATTGAATAATGTTAATTAAAGCTACAACAGAGATGAAGAACATTTTAAAGAAGGTAATTTCATTTTTTTTTTCATTTTTCATTTCATTTTTTTTTTTGCACCACAACAGGCCAGGAGGCCTGTAATATAGAAGTCTAGGCATCTACAGGGCTTATGACTTGTCATTGGCTGGTTTAAGTGGCCACTTTACGCACTGTGTAATGTTCACCATTCTGCCCACATTTAAACATCTATATTCTTTCAATTCTTTCATATGTGGATGTTTTTGAAGTTAAAGAGCTGAAACCTCCAGTTCTTGTCTACAAAAGTTTGGACAAACTCAAAATATTGTTGATAAATCCACCTGGTCCATGAAGAAGTATAGAAATTGAAAAAAATAAGATTTTCAGGCGTTGCCTCGTGTATAGGTGATATAATTAAATTAGATGAATCTCACCGGCATAAATAAAGGTTTCAGCTCTTTAACCTTACAAACATCGACAGATGAAAGAATTGAACGAATATAGATGTTAAAATATGGGCGAAATGGTGAATGTTACATATGTGTGTAAAGTGGCCACTTAAACCAGCCAGTGTCAGGTCATAAGCCCTGTAGATGCCTAGACTTCTATATTACCTTCTCTAAAATCTTCTTCATCTCTGTTGTAATATGATAATATAAACAGCTCCCCGGGGAGTCGAATCCAGTCCTTGTCTACAAAAGTTTGGACTAACTCAAAATATTATAAATTAATAAATATAAAATATTCGGGAGAAGATGGTAACGTTGAAAATTCAAACCCAAATATTAAATTGTTGCCGGCCACAAATACACCACAAAATACTACAACTTGTTACAATAGTATTTTTTTGCTGGCAACAACAATTGCGAAGGTAAATTTAGTTGAATGTAATAATTTAATTACCTTTCTTTGCTTCTAATAGAAGATGCAACATATCGGGGCGGTGAAGGCCGGATTCCTCTCGTTGCTTGAGTGAATAGTGAATCAAATTTCTGAAGTAAGAAATCGTTTTTTCAGGCATAAATCTTATGCCAAGAGCCTGGATTGCAAAAAATAATTAAATAATATAGAAATTGGACCAAAAACTACATAAATTACACACTTTTTATAATTAGAAATTAAAAATTGAATGGGTAGGAATTTAGAAAAAAAATAGCAGTAGAGAGAGAATAAATAATGAATGTTTAAATTTAAGAAGTTGTTTAAAATACCTTCATCAGTTTGGGAAAAGTCCTGAACCCTGTAAATTTTAACATTAACCATATATTTGTAGTTGTTATTTTAAGCGATTCTGTGAAAAATGTATTGTTTGGTTCCTTCAGAGAATCTACGTCAAATCCAAAAGATGTGGATGCAATCACATCGATGGTATATCGGCTTGCTAAATATTTTACATCTATTTCGAAAGTGGGATTGTCTGTGAAATAAAAAAGACTGATTTATTTATTTTATTATTTATAAAACTGAACTTGTTGCCCATTGATTATATGTATTTTTATTATTTTATTGTCAGTATCTTTAAATAATATTTAACTTTTTCGATGCTTTAATATGAGAAAGTGAATACCTTCAACTTTCTGTTGATAGAACGAAACTCCTCTGGTAGCACAATCTGTCATAAAACCAAACATATTCTTTATCTTGGAACTGGTAAAAGCGGGACTTATTGCTGATCTCGTTTGACGCCATTTTGATCCTATTGATAAAATTAAATAATTAAGTTTCCATTTTTAACTACAGCAGATATGAGTGTAACAGTTTAGTTCATAAATCAATTGATTGACCTTTTAGTGCCATAAGAATATTCCCAAATATTGGATCAACGTTTTCATCTACTTGGAAGGGAAGATCATGAAATTGATCAAAGTCTTTTATTGTGATTTTCTTTATGAGTTCTGGATCCTTCACCAAAATGGTAGGATTTAAAAACTCCAACATCGCAACATACCTAAAATGTGACAAAAATAAATTTAAGTAAAAATAAGACTAGCAAGCATAATTTATAAACTAATAAATCAAAATACAAGAGAACCTCTTTGTTCATGAACACCATGGTGGATACGTTCCACGTAGTATTGTGTAAAAAAACATACTAAAAAATAACAATAGTTATTATGTCAATAATATTATGCCTTCTATTTAATGTGAATTGCTATAATATTTTTTAAATAAATATTGTAGGAGCCCTCTGGGCATTTATAAATAAATCGATTCGGGATTAAAATAAAATGAATTATTTACTATTTTTTGTGCTTTAATTTTATAAAAAAACATAACAGGACAACAAAATACTTAAAAAAATGGTAACAAAGGTTATTCACTATGACTATCATAATAATAACATACTTTATGCCTACTAAGTAAAAGAGCAAAAGGAAAAGTATATTTACGTTACTATTACGCATTATTAAATTACATTTTTTTATATGGTTTTTGTATTGTGTTATATCAAAATCGTGTAAAAGGAGATTTCAGTGTACATGTATTATCATTCATCACCGCACAGTTTTTGTATGGAGCATTCTAATGAGAGATTCTAATTACATACTAGAAGCATAGATTAAAAATACAAAATAGTTAGCAGTTATGATAATGTATAATAATTTATTTTTTTATGATAATGTATAGTAATTAATTTTTTTTATAATAATTTATCGAGTATGCTCGTCATAAGATAAAAATTTTAGCGCCATAGATCTTTTTAACGAAAACAAATACTGTTTTAAAAAATATATCAAAATTGCAATAGAGACGTTACAAGAGCAAAATTTTTAGTTGCTATTTTTTTATCGTTTTACTTCATTATTTTATTATTAATTATATATATGTAAGCCAAAGTATGTGCATTAGTGTATGCGTATATGTTCATGTGTGTATGTATGTGTATATATATATATATATATATATGCATGTTCTTGTGTATATATATGTATGTATGTATATTCAAATTCAAATTCAAATTATTTATTCACAAAGTAACATAACAAATAACAAATGATTTAAGACGTTAAATTGGAACTTTATAACAAACCAAGAACTCTTGAGCAATGGTTCGACTTTATTAAGGTATAATACTCTCTAATAGCAAGAGTATTTGCCTCTTAAACACAGTTTCACTAATGTGAATGATGTCGATCTCCAAAGTGATAATGTTCAGCTGCTTGACTGCTCTTCCAATCGGCATGACCAGAGGCAAGTTGGTTCTGGAAACCGGGAGGTAAAACAGTCTGTGCTGACGCTGTCGGAGATAGCCATCAGGAACATAAAAATTGATACTCTCTAAAATGGCCGAGTTATCGATGAAACCCCTTAACAGTCTGAAAAAATGGGTCAGTGTAGACCCATCCCTTCTCAGGTGCAAACTATTGGTCCCAAGCATACCCAAGAGGAACCCAGTGGGATAGAGCCACGGATAACTACCATACTCCCTCATGTAGAGATACCTCAGAATTTTTTTCTGAACCCTCTCCAACATGAGGGAGTATCTCACTTCGTGCGGATTCCATATCACCGATGCACTCTCAAGCCTCGAGCGAACCAACGAGTTGTACAAAATTCGAGTGTACGGGGATTCTCAAAAACCCTTCCAGTTCGGAGAATAAAACCCAACATCTTTAGTGCAAGATCACATGTTCTCTCGATGTGAGCATGAAAAGTCAATCTGCTTTCATAGATTACCCCAAGATCCTTAATTGTTGAAACACGGATGAGTTGGTGGCCACCCATTGCGTATCTGTGATATACAGTGCGCAATGCTCTAGTGAAAGATAAAATTACGCATTTTGAAATATTGAAATACATATGATTGATATTACTCCAATATATATGGATGTATGTGTGTATGTATAAGTGTGTATGTTGTATGTGTACATTTATATGCATTTTTATTTCTTTCTTCATCGTTTTATATTTACTTACTATTTCTTCATCTTCTCTTCCTTCCCTATTTTCCCATCCCACTTCCTTTCACCCCTAGCGAACTGTACGTTTTGTTTCTATATATTTTTGTTCCTATTTGAAACCCATAATTGGTCTTGTTATTTGTTGTTACTTTTTATGTATTGTTTATTACTATGACTGTGTTGGTTTCAAAAAATTAAAATTAAAAAATAATTGCTTGGTCCATATTTTTATTGTTATTTTTAAAAACAACTAAAATTTTTTTTAGTTTATGCATACGTTAGGTATAATTTTAATAAATTTATTTTTATGTTCATATAATACCGTAAAGTTAAAAATCAATAAAATATCCGCAAACCAAGTTTTGTAAAGTTTCCATTGAAAATAAACGTAAAAATTGCATTTTTTTTTTTAAAGCGCTATACTTATATGAATAATTAGGTTCATATTTCCGCTAAGAATCGCCTCAAAGTACATTTATACATATATATAACAACATAAATATTCAAAAAACTGATAAAAATACATTGATATTTGTAGTAGTTTTAAGAATTTCTAGAAGTACATAAAATACAACATGCTCGATTCGAATTACAACAAAAGCCCTAAAAAATTCACAATAAAAAAACATCGCCATTTCGATAGGTCGATTTTTTTTCTAAACAAACATCGATTTTCTATCCGGTGTTTTTAGCGATGTATCGATATATACAAGGTGTTCATTAAACCCTGTCACATCCGAAACTACAACTAAATACATACCTTATTTCGCAAATACGTGACTCAAATTATCTACATAACATACGGAGGAAAGGAAAATGTTCCTAAGCGACACGTAGCCAACGGAGCCAGCCAATGAGTTTTTTAAAATAAAATAAAAATCTAATCTTTTAATTATGTTTTTAAATTATGTAGTAATCACGCCAAAATAACTGGTAATTATATATTTTTAAATTACTGAATTAAAAAAACAAAAAAACTTTAAATGGCTCTTTGGTAAAACTGCTACAGGTCGCTTAGGAATTTTTTCATTCCACCGATAAATAATATCTAGACACAAGTGTGTTGTTTTAAAACTGACTTGGTTACATATTATATTACCTAAAATTATTGTATTACTTACCTTTCGTTAGGGAAAGCATCATAAATACGTTTTATGACAAAAGTAAGATTCTCACGACCGATAACAGACCAAAACAAGTTGCCGAAAATCGGCAAAGGCTCCAAATGTTTTATTCCTGTCTTTTTAAATTCCCTGTACTTCGATATACACACGTAATAAAGTAGAACAAACGGTAAAAATAAAACAAGAATTACAATTTCAAAATTAGTAAAGCTTAACATTTTTTGTGCTGTCTTCTTCTTCTTCTTCGTTTTTTCATGGCCTTTTCACATCTCAACTTGGGTGTTCTGGCCAGTGTCGAGTAGTTTTGTTTTTTTTTTTACATATATACACATGTGTTAGTAATATAATATGTAAAAGTTAGTATGTTAGTATTTAATATAATGTATACATATAATAATAAAACATATTTACAGCTTTACACCATTTACAACTAGATATTTACATAGGATTTTAAATACACGTTTATTGGGTGGGGACAGGAGAGTTAGAATATGAATAGGGAATGGGATATTGATATCAGAGAGGTCGGATAGGAAATCAGGATAACAATCATTTATGGGGCATCCAAAAAAAATATGGTTTAAATCTTCCTCATCTAGCTGACATTCGCAAATGGCAGAGTCCCGGACATGGATTCTGAACAGGTGAGAACCATTGCAGCAGTGCCCAATGCGCATTCTGCATATGGAGGATGTCTCAAACTTGTTCAGAATCACTTTGGAAAACCAAGGCTTTTCTGTAACATTTGGTTTCAGTTGGAAAAGATGTTTACCCTTGGCTTGGGAAGAGGCTACCCAATATTCTTGCCATGCGCGAAGTTGCTTCTCCTTCGTCATAACAAGGAGATCACCTAGTGGTAGTAAATTACTATAGGCAGGATCCCCGGAGTGGACCGCCTCCTTTGCTAACGCGTCCACTTTTTCGTTACCGGGAATACCACAATGGCTAGGGATCCAGGACATAACAATACTCTTATTGGATGCCTCTGATATAGAAAGAAGAAATCGAGTTTCCACGCAGAGCTCATCCTCGGGATAAAAGGATGGAGGGGATTTGATTTTTTGTAAGGCACTCAAGGAATCCGACAGGATTAGGAACTTGCTATATTGTGAGCTTAAGGCGTATTTGACAGCTTCTCGGATTGCGATACATTCTGCGGTAAATACAGATGCATTCTTGTGCAATTTGTACAATCTTTGAAAGTTGTTGTCTTCACAATATATAGCCGCACCCGTATGGGTTGCCGAATCTGACCGAGATCCATCAGTGTAGATAATTTTCCAACCTATCCATCTTGACGACCGAATACGGTTGAATGTACACCGGGGCTGTAGGTGGCTTTCGACTCCGAATGTGAGTTCAATACTTGGGGCATAAATAGAAGTTTTAAATGGGAAACGATAAAGGGGAAGAAGGTCTTTAGGATAAATGTTAGATTTGAAAGATTTGTAAAAATGAAAACTGTTGACTAGTAAAGGGGGTGGTTTATGAAACCAAAAAGATGAGGATGTCACGCAGTCAGAGAGAAATTGTACCTTTTTGAGGAGCAGGTTGTTTTTTTGGATAGAGCATTTTAGAAGAAATCTATCCGCCAAGTATTGTCTTCTCATACCAAGTGGGGGATCACAAGCTTCTACTTGTAAAGCGTTAATTGGAGATGACTTCATGGCTCCGACGACTAGTCTCAGACTTTGGGATTGGATCCGGTCAAGTCTTTGGAGATTCTTTTTTGAACAAGGTTCTAAAAGGAACGAGGCATAATCTAGATGGCTCCGGATATACGCAGTATAAAAAAGTCTCTGTATAAAAGGGTGGCTCCCCCACCATACTCGCGAGACTGCTCTTAACGTATTCAATCCGGCTTGACACTTGTTTACTATATGATTTATGTATGAGTTCCATGTAAGATGAGTGTCCAGAATTACTCCCAGGAACTTAATCTGGGACGTAAAAGGTACTATCTCATCTCCGTGTTGAATTTTTATGGTTGGGATTTTTCGCTGTCTACAAAAGGTTATGGCATTACTTTTACCAGTCGATAGATCCAAGCCATGTTCCACTAACCAATTCCTGATGTTTCTCATACCTAAATTTAGAGTATTTTCTAGATTATTTGGGTCCTTCCCATATGTATACATGAAGAAGTCGTCCGCGTATTGAAGCAAACTTGTCTCTGAGGGAACAATTCCGCTTATGTCATGCGTATAGATATTGAAGAGAATCGGGCTCAGGACAGAACCCTGAGGTAGTCCCTTGCTCAACTCTCTCTCCACCACAGCATGACCGCGAACACTGATTTCTACCTTTCTGGAGAGAATCAAATTTGCTATAAAGGAAGTGAGTTTTCGCGGGATTCCAATTCGTAGCATTTTAGCTTCTAGAATATGGATAATAACATTGTCATATGCACCACTTATGTCCAGACAGACACCTATAAGAAATTCTTTCTTAGTAAGAGCGGCTCTGATATCAGATGTCAGAACCGACACGCTTTCAATAGTGCTCTTTCTTTTCCTGAATCCAAATTGAGACTCGGGGAGAGTTTTCGAGCTCTCCACAAACCAGTCCAAGCGTTGTCTCACCATATGTTCCGCCACTTTCAACAGTGTGGAGGAGAGGGCTATGGGGCGGTAGGAAGACCCAAAGTTTGGGTCTTTGTTGGGTTTAAGGATAGGGATAATGGATTGGGTTTTCCATGAAGGGGGGATGTTTCCTGATTCAAAGATCATGTTGATCAATGATAGGATGTAGGAGAGGGTAGGATCACTGTTATGTTGGATAAAACTATACAGTATACCGTCCATCCCTGGAGCTGAGTCTGTGAGCCGGGTCAGAATAGTCTTCAGTTCATCTAAACTGAAGCTATGATCTAACCAGCTTCTATTTGTAAACTGGTACCAATAGGGAGACTCATTCCAGTTATTTGCGGTCTGCGGGGCTAATTTGTTGGCGAACTCCTCAACCCACCCTAGGGTCTCAGGACGTCTCACTGGTGGAGTGAAAGAACCTCTAAATCGACGTATCATGCTCCAAACAGTAGATATAGGCACGTCTCGTGATAAAGAGCAACAGAAGTTTTTCCATCCTTGTCGTTTCTTGTCTCTTAAGAGGCGTTTTGTTTTAGCTTCAACCTGTTTAAAACTCAACAGGTTTTCTAGGCTCATGTTTAAGGAGTAAACTTTAGCTTGCTTTTTCCTTTTCAAAACTGCCTCCGCACATTCGCTATCCCACCATGGGGCAGGGGGGGGTTTACTTCTATTGCCTTTCTCCTTTACAGGGACATGTTTGTCTGCTGCTTCGACGATGCATGATGACAATGCTTCATAGCACTTCACTACATTCTCTTTCGTCGGGGTGGGCAGCTCGTTCACTTTAAGTTCAATGTCGTCAGAGAAGTATCTCCATTTAACTCTTTCTGTAATGTATCTCGGTCTTCGTCTTCCCCCAGGGGATAGGCCACTTTGGCAATATCTATGGCTGGATATGAGGCTGACTACTATAGGGTAATGATCACTACCAATAGTGTCATCCTTAATTGACCATTGCACAGATGGTGCCATTGCAGCGCTGGAGATGGTGAGATCCACTGCACTGGGTCGCTGATTTGGAAGCTGAAGGCGCGTCGCGGAGCCATCATTAAGGACACACATATTCAGATCATCCAAGAGATCAACAATATCTCTTCCCAACCTGTCGCATGTCGGAGCACCCCACAGGGCATGGTGAGCATTAAAGTCACCAAGGATAAGGAACGGAGGGGTCAATTTTTGGAACAAAGATAAAAGTATCGATTTTGAGGGTTTGTTGGTTGGGGAGATATACATGGAAAGGATGGTCAAGTCATTAACCTTTGCAGCTGTCACTTGGAAAGGACAGCCATCAGTCTTGACATTAATAGGGATAAAGGGAAGGGAGTTTTTGATGAGGAGGGCAGAGCCACCCTTCCCATCCTCACGATCATCTCGCAGACAGTGGAATCCCCGGAATCTAATAGTAGATCCCGGGACCATCCACGTCTCCGAAATGGCCGCAATTGAAATAGATTCTTCTTGCAATGTATGCAAGAGATCTTCTTTTTTATTAAAAATGCTATGGCTGTTCCACTGCAGAATCCTCATCTGAGGAGCCATGGTGGTGGTTAAGTAGGGAGGTTATATTTAGAAGTTGATGGGCGACGTTGGACGGTATTTGTGGATTGTTTTGAAGGATCGATACTAGAATACTCAATATGGTAGATATAATTGTATTGTTCGATGTTGGGACTGTGCTAGGAAAAGCATTCCCATTAGAACCAGATGGAAGTTGTCCATTCGGGAAATACAGAAGTGAAGGGTCATGATGAGGAACATTAGGTTTGGAAGGTAGTTTTTTTGACCTCGACTTCCTCTCTACTGATTTTTTGTAGGATATTGGCGCGGAGGGCGCGGGCATAACAACATTGACATTCGGTTTTGTCGTTTTAGAGACGATTTCTGCATAGGAAATCGTCGCTTTTCCGAACATTTTAGAAGCTTCAATATATGAAATGTTTCTGTCAGCCATCGTGTGTTTTATGTTTTGTTGCCTTTTAAGCTCAGGGCACAGCTTGCTGGTGGCAGAGTGGTTACCAGAACAATTGAGGCATTTTATATCTTCTGCCGCCACCGTGCAGGATTCCCCATTGTGTGAGGAGCCACACTTGTAACAGCGCACAAGGGATCTACAGACAGTCTTTGTATGTCCGTACTTACAGCATTTAAAACACTGAATTGTCGGAAATACGTAGAGTTCTACGGAGAGGGACACATTGAAGATGGAAATGTGGGAAGGTAGAGATTTTGAGTCGAAGGTCAAAACCACCGTGTGGGAGGGTTTCCATTCGACTACGTCACCATTACTCGATCTGTAATTCAGTCGTCGAGCCTTGATTACTTTTCCGAGTCCATGAGGTACCTCGGCATTCTCCACAATGTCCTGTTCAGACCAGTGCGAAGGGATGCCTTTGGTAACACCTTGTTTAGTTACTAGGAAAGTCGGAATGAAAACGTTATAATTATCTTTTTTAGCTATTTCTGATTTTACGAACGTATTGGCTTCGTTTGCCGTCTTAAACTCCACAGAAATACGGTTACGGCCGACGGACTTGATTCCGTTCCAGGCAGTCCGAATATTGTTTCTATGAAGAAATCGACCGAAGTCAATATCGTACAAGTTGGTTTGGGTGACGCCGTCTACTTGTACTTTTGTTACATGTACGATAAATGGAGCACGATCCATTCCATTGTACATGCGGGATTGGACTTTGGTAGGTGTGGTAATAGGCGATAAAGTGTTTGTGACCTCTGGAGTACCTGGGTTTGTAGAAGCTGAGGGTCGGGGGCTAGGTGTTTTGTGTGGGAGGGGGCGGTCTGACTCAGAACTCGATTTCCTCTCCGAATTTATAAGTTTGAGTTTTTTTGATTTAGGCCTTATTGTAACAAATTCGGCGGGATCTGGAACAGTGTCCATTGTACCGCACGACGAATCTAATTGAGATCCATCCGGTGGATCCGGAGGTTTCTCTTTATCGTTCATTTATAACAAGTTGTAAAAACCAAAAAAAAATTTGGCTACACGTGTATGGAAAAAATAATTGTTACCTGGTTATTAGGTTTCGGGACAGAGAACGAAAACAAACACAAACTACTGAAAACACTTAATAATAGATAAAATTGTATGTACACCACTCTTTTTTTAACCCAATTAGTGAATTATTTCGACTTTTTAAGGAAAAAACACAATAATTATTATCTAAGACAAACAAAAACGACCGCCACCACTGTTAGTCATAGACAATCAATCCTTTTTGTGCTGTCAAAATGCGCCGAAAATTTCAATTGAAATTTATTGAAATTGAAGTGTTGAAGGTTAAATTTCACGATACAATTAAGCACCGTTTACACGTGGACAATGCTCTATTATTATGTCTCGGGATTTCTCGGGAATCTCCGAATCCGACAGAAGTCCACGTATAAACAGTGATTTGTAGGACTGAATAGAGATGCAAGGCGGTAAAATTACAGCGGTATTTTACGGGAATTTTACCAATACGGTAAAATACAAAAATACGGTATTTTCGGTACCGTCAAACATGACAATTTTGCCCAGCCATGACAATTTTGCCCACTGCCGAAATCCTTAACAAAATCAAATATTAAAGTAAGAAATGTTACTGGTATCATTAGAATTACATTTGGTAAGTATATTTTGATAGTTCCATGGCAAAACGAAACATTTAGTTTACCGCCAGCTTTAGTTGATCACTTAAAAATCATGTTTTTGCCATTTACTTCATTTTCTTTTATATTTTTTACTTTCTTGGATAATGTTTTTTCAATGTAGTATGTAGCGACAACCCTAGACGTGGGCAAAATTGTCAAAACACTAGCTAAGAAATCTAAGACAATTTTGCCCACATAAATATCTATTGTGTTTGTTCAAATAGAT
This sequence comes from Micrasema longulum, assembly GCF_059751315.1. Classification (NCBI taxonomy): domain Eukaryota; kingdom Metazoa; phylum Arthropoda; class Insecta; order Trichoptera; family Brachycentridae; genus Micrasema; species Micrasema longulum. The sequence continues at coordinate 39,786 of NW_028278105.1, forward strand.
ATACAAAAATACGTTCTATAGCGTCTTTATTATGTATGCAATGAAATATATAAAACTTACTTACCTCCTTTCAACACAAACTCCGCAACAACAAAAGTTTTGACAATATTTGTGGATATACACAAACAGACCTTCAAGTTTAACTTCAAATTTCAAGTGATCAACTGAAGCTGGCGGTAAACTAAATGTTTAGTATTGCCATGGAACTATCAAAATATACTTACCAAATGTAATTCTAATGATACCAGTAACTTTTCTTACTTTAAAACTTGATTTTGTTAAGGATTTCGGCAGTGGGCAAAATTGTCATGGCTATGTTTGACGGTACCTAAACTAAGTACCGGGCCCTTATCGCAAGATTTCAATGACAGATAGATTCGAAATTCGGCTCGATTCGACAGGGGTGTATGGGAGACGAAGCGAAATCGAACCTTCGCTTATTTACATAGTAAGGTGTCTTTGTTTTCGCTTTAAATCGTCTTTACCCCCATACAATGCATATAACGTTCGACCATTTTCGTATCGTTTTTGTACAGAAGGAAGGTTATTTTACACGAATGCTATTTAGGTACCTGTCGTTTTGGAAATTCGCTTTTGTGTTTTACAACTGTCAAAAAGTTATCGGTTTTTGTTTGCGAAGTTTTAAATCATGAAACCATCATGAAACAGTGTTAAATAGTGAAACAATAATTAAATTCAATGATAAATGAATAAAGGGGCATATTAAGTATGAATCATCATCATCATCATTCCCTTTTCGCACCTAATGATGCATAGGGCACTGCATTGGTACACGGTACACCAATCGCAGTGGATCTTTTTTGTTACGTGATAGTAAGATGATCAGTCTTACGCTTAAGGTACCAGTCCAGGGACTATGAAATATCTCATGTAAAAACACCATTTAAAATAAATTATTCGCATCAACCACTACGGGAATCGAACCCGAGACCTCTTGCATGGCAGGCAAACGCGCTGACCACTACACCACGAGGCCGACTTAAAAGTATCAATACTGAGGTGTAAAACCTAAAAACGGCCGTGTTTTAACAAATGTAAGTAGTGCCCTAAAATATTATTTTATTGCACCTTAACATTTCACTGATTTCTTTGCTAAAATGTCACTTTAAAAGTCACTATCCCGATGTTATCAAAAAATTAACTTTTTTTATTTTTTTTTATTTATTAATAAAACATATAAGACATGAATATCATGATATTATATTCCCAGGAGTTGTACGAGAAAACTCATTTGGGACGGTACATAAAAAAAATAGTACATTTCTTGTAACAATACATGTCTACCATATTAGATTTTATTGCATAAACAGAGTGAGCTTATTATTTATTATAGTAAACTTAATGTTTGCTTCTCTCTTTATACCTAATGTATTAACTGTGTTACAAGTTACAATCAATTTTCAAGACATCAAAACTAAACTCCTACAACATAACATGTAAATTAAATGCTTTTTAAGATTAAAAGTTTAAAGACAGAAGTCTGTCATTGTACATTCTGATTTAAGATGTTTATTTTGTCTTATTTCAGCAATTTTAAGGAATCTATTCCGTATAATTAAAATGAAATGTAAATAAAATGTAATACATTTATATATATATATATATAAATGTATTACATATATATAAATGTATTGTGTTCTTTAAACCCTGTCACATCCGAAACTACAATGATATCAGTATGGGCAAGAAGACATATTAGCATATTTAAAAAAATAATGAGAACAATTTTTTTTTAAAGAAAATATTTAAAAAAACAAATGGTTGCATACTTCTGCAGGGGAGAAGCGAGGGGTGCGCCGCCACGCGGTTGACGGTATATCAGACTCCCCCCTCCCCCCTCCTCGTTTCTCTTTTATTTCTGTAAATTTTATTTGTTCTAAAAAATTATTTTAATGTGCCAATATGTCTTCTTGTTCATACCAATAATCATGGTTTCGGATGTGACAGGGTTTAAAGAACACCGTGTATAATTAATGTAAAATGAACTCCCCTCTAAACACGAGTTTTCAATTTATTAGAGAGGTAGAAACGTTATAATTAACCATGTATGTACAAAACATTTATAACTTTATACCTTGTCAAATTTTTTTTTTTCAATAAACAAAAAAAAAGCGCAGCTGACTTGCACCCCCGCACTACTGGTTCCTCCCCTGCAGATGTAAGCAACCATTTGGTTTTTGAAATATTAAAAAAAAAATTTTTTTTGACTCATATTTTTTTTTAATATGCCATTTTGTGTTGTTGCTCATACCGATCATCATGGTTTCGGATGTGCAAACACGCTGTATTTATGCAATGCAAAACAAATCAATCTGATATACGTACAATTTCATTATTTCTGAAATTCGCTTTGCATAGTGTATATATATATATATATAACGCGGTACGTATAATCTGATCTGTATTAATTCCTAGTTTCTTTTGGCGTTATTTCTGTATAACGCGTTAGTTGTTTCTATGTAACTCGGGATGAATGATCTCACTAGTATTAATTCGGGGTTTTTTATAGCGCGGTTTCCATACAACGCGGTACGAATTAATTGCATTATAGGAGGATTAATGGTACTAATTTTTTTTTCTACATAACGATCATATTATTATTATTGTCTGAATCATGTTTTCTGCACTTTGTTCCACTCATCTTCGGTTTAGGCATAAATTATTTTTTAAATTACACATCAACAAAAAAACACACTAATATTATTTTTATTACATTTTATTCAAAAGTATTAGAAAACCTCTTGTGTTTGGTATGGGATTATATAACATAAACTGAAATACAATCGTAGTTTTGTAGTATACATAATGGTAAGATGATCAGTCTTCAATCCAGAAACTAGAATAACCACATATTATTATGAATGAATTATTTCATGTCAACCTTGTTGGGAAGATCTCAGGAATAGTAGACAAACATGAGACGGACAATTTAATGGAAAACACCCACAAATACTACACCACATATTACATACCATAAAAATGAACAACACCAGTAAGTAAAGTGATCACTCAAACCAATCAATGATGATCTTTCGGCTTTATTCGGCGGAACTAAGGGATGCAGATTGACGTGAGTGGAGGCGAAAGTGCTGGCTGTGATAAGGTCTCCTGGAGGCGTCTGGTGATGTCTGAATTTTCCACTTAGGAGCGGATGTGGAAAAGAAAAATAAAAAATTGTAAAGGTGTATATTATGATTGGCAACAACACTTTAAAGACTAGAAGGAATGTGTATTTGACTACACATTTTTATCCATTTTTGCATGATGTGGTCGTTGTTGATAATTCTCAGATTATGATGAGCACTGGTTTGCATGTTCCTGGTAATTACTTAAGAAAGCGTCAGCATAGATAGGTTCATATTCATTGGAATAGGAATATATTGATATAGGACCAATCTGCCGATGGTTATGTCTCTATGCTGAACAACATCGCTCTGGATGTTGATCTGTTCCATGGATCGATGGATCCCATAGGTTTTTTTGGAGCAGGATTCTCCTACTACTTTGACAATAGTCTATGTATGTATTTTTTTCTTTTTATAATATGTACGTCTTGAATTTTAGTTTGTAATGTATATGTTGTTTGAATTAAATGAATAGAATATTCCCATCCCTCTCAGTAAGTGACTGGGCACTTGATCCAGTTAGATCTAACTCCTTACCTGGCTGAAATTCCTAATAATTCCTTTATTTGTTCAGAAATTTGTCTACATAAATAGAATGCTGAGTGTGTTCAAAATCTAGTTGCTTTGTTTACAAAGATTTTAACATAGCTCACAGTATTTTTTATGAGTTCTCCAAATTATGTTCTTGAATTATTCAGTGAATTAAATTTGCTGCAATCTGTCGGTAGGTAGGAATATTGATTCTAATAATAGAGAGAGTAGAAGCTCAAAAAAATAGTAGGTTATGCGTCGTTTTCCTCATACAACCTTGGTAGGTTTTTATGTGACAAACTAACTTTTTTATAGGATTTACTGAAACACGTCATTACAATAAAAAGTCTAAAATGTTTGAATAGAGCCAGTTGATTCCATTCTTTTAGATAGAAGTATCATAGTATTTAAATATTCGGTAAAATGTTCTCATTTACAACGAGAGAAATTTTAATATACCTGTTTGTTGGATTGTTTGTGTTTTTAATTTGTTTGTCTAAATACAAAGAAAACTTATTTCGCAAAACTGGCATCAAGTATCTGAAGCCAGATCCAATATTTGGAAATTTATTTTGGTCTGTAACCGGTAGAGAGCACATTTCTTCAGTTATAAAGAAACTATATGATTCATTCCCAAATGAAAGGTATTTATGTTAAAATGCAAATCACTTGTTTTTTTATCTGATTTATTTGTATTCATTAAAAATTCTTCGTGGCCATTTTGCCAGAGAAATCAATATTGAGTTCTACAAGTTTTCCACTAATTCAATAAATAAAAATGAGGAACATTCTTAGAAATAATTACCTTTTTGGAGGGGTGAAGGTGATGAGTTTTTGCACAACTCAATCATTACAAGCTCGACAGCCCTGGGTGGGCCTTGGCTGAATCCAGGAGTCTTCTCCACTCTTACCGGTCTGCTGCCCTTCCTCTCCAGTTCCTCACTTCCAACATTGACATATCTGGGCTGATGCAGTCCGTCCATCGCATTTTGGGCCTTCCTGGTCTTCGTCGTCCTTGTGGTACCTCAATATAGTAACCGGTTATTAACACTAGTGTTTTTAAATACACTTGAATTTATTTTGAAGATCTGCTAGATTTAGAAAGTACAGAACTTTCCATCTAAAGGTGTTATTATAAACTAAACATAAATGTACAAAAATTCAAAATCTTGGTACATCTAAGTACTAAGTACATGGGCTAAACTGTGAGAAATTAAAAATATAGAATGAAAGAACTGAATGAATAGAAGCCGTCTCAGAATTCACCAATCACATAATGAAATCGAACCATTCTTTCGATTTATTTGAAATCAAACTCCTTCACTCTTCAACAAATAAAAGCTAAATAATGAACAGTTTAGAAAATCAAGAAATACAAAAAAAAAAAAACAGAAAAAACATTGAATAGTAATATTATATTTAATAATCTCTTATTTATAATATTCCCGCTGTACAAACCCCCCTCCTTTGTTAGCCTCCCCCCCCCTGTAAGTACCTAGATTTTTCATTTTTTCATACAACTTTTCATGCACGAGCGCCAATTATACGGACTATTAACATGTCCATCTTTAAGTATTTGTTAAATTTGGTCATGCCATGTCTTTCTCGGTCTTTCTCTATTTCTGCATCCATCAACTTTACTCATTTCTGTATATTCATATATGTTTAGTTTATAACTACACCCGAAGATGGAAAGCTCTGTGCTTTTCGAAACTAGTAGTGCTTTAAAATAAATTCAAGTGGTCTTAAAACAAAGTTTAGTGTTTTTTTTTATATATTTAATCACATTATTCCACAAAGTTAATGCCAATTTGTTTCTTTTTTGGGTGATACCGTGTGTGATGGATTTGTTCCGACGTTTCGACTACCATTGCAGGAGCCATCTTCAGAGTAAACTGAGTCGAGTGAAGACGGCTCCTGCAATGGTAGCCGAAACGTCGGAACAAATCCAACACACATGGTATCACCCAAAAAAGAAACAAATTGATAACAGTGACCGTGAAAACCTTTGTACCTATTTAAGTTAATTCCAATTCAACAAATAATATACAGAAGTGTTTTTATTTATTTTTAAATTAAAAATCTGTGATTTTGAAATATATTGACATGGTGTGAAAAGGTAAATATAACATATGTATTTAATGGGGTGTTTTTACACTGCCATATGGTTGGTTGGCGTGCATTACCGCCAATATACAATTTTGGCAAAAAATTATATTTTCAAATTGGGGGATTTTAAATTCTTATTAGATATTCCCTAATGTATGGGAACAATAGTAGATTTGATTTTAAGAACAGTTTTCACTGTCCCTGGAAAATGGCGATTTAATAGATTGGTGGTAAAGCACGCCGACCGATGATATTTGACAACCCCTTGATAAGCGTCTAAAGTGTAAATTTGAAAAGTATTAAATTATTTCATCAAATTAACCTTTCCGAGCCCGGACATGAAAAAAATCCGCTAGTTCGGGGGGACATACCAAGAATAACCATTTTAAAATTATGAATGTCATGCTTATAAAACTGTCATAATATTTCTACTTTTCTACAAAATTCATGCATTTTTTCACAAAATGCTATTGCGAGAGGATGCCGTAAGACATTGGGCGACTCTCGCTGTGACACGTTGAACAGCGCTGATTCAATGTCGCGCCACTCATCAGCATGGAGGTACAGCGGGGAGTTGGGAGGAAGAATGCACGTAAAATAAAAATCACAAAATCCGTATTTTTGTGGTCATGGTTGGAAAAATGCCACCAAATAGCAAAAAGCTTTATAATCAAATATTTTTTTGCCAGATTGGTTCCTTCGTCCTTTCGAGAGCATATTATTTTGATTTTAGATATGTGGCTTTTTTTGAATTCATGAATCCTGCTATTTTATTGAAAGATTTAGAGCTGGTAAAAAAGGTGACAATAAAAGATTTTGATCACTTCCACGACACCCCATTGAGAATCGACGAACAAGCCGATGAAATTTTTGGGAACACTCTCATAGCACTTAAAGGTAAGTCGTATCAATAGAACAAAATAATAATTTTTCCGTTTATATTATGTCTGTCTCCAGACGGATGAAGAATACAGTTCTGTATGTGAAATAGAATCAGAACTCTGGATCAGGTATAAATCCTGAAAAAGGAAATCGAGCGGGGATTAGTCGGCCTCGTAGTGTACTGGTTGGCGTATTCACCCACCAGCTTGAGGTCCGGGTTCGATTCCTGGCAATCTTAATTTGTTTTTATAGTTATTAAACACTGCAAGATCACCTTTTATCTTCATGCATCAGACGATCCAGATACACCCCACTTGGTGTTCCAACGGGTGCAATGGTGATGGTATATATCGCGGGGTACTTACTACAAATAGATAACTTCAAAATCAGCATTTTTTTAGTTACCCACCTAAAACACATTTTTTTAGCCTCCTCCATGAATGCTGCAAATAGACAAGTCATGCATTCAAATCATCTTAATATTATTTGAATGAATCGTGAGTACAATACAAATGTGTTTTTAGTGGGTAACTAAAAAAATGCTGATTTTAAAGTTATCTATTTGTAGTAATTACCCCACGGTATTACTTATGTTAGTTTTTTTGTGAAAATGCTGACTTTGAAGGTTTTAACATGAACCATTTTCAGGAAGGAAATGGAGGCAAATGAGGTCAGCTATAAGTCCAGCATTCACCAGCTCCAAAATGAAATACTTGTTCAGCTTTATGTCGGCTTGTGCTGCTCGAGGTGTTTCATTCTATGAAAAGAAAGTATCTGGTATGATACATTATAATATTGCCTACTCGAAACCTTCACCATTGACATAAGATTATACTCCATTTCTTTATATCTATTTATTTTTATGACTTGTTTTGAATTTTTTTAGAGAACAGTAATTATTATGAAGAGGATATCAAATATGTTGCAAGCCGTTTTACTGCTGATGTGTTAGCTGCAACATCTTTCGGTTTTGATATAGATTCTCTCGAACAGCCCGATAACAAATTTTATAAAGAAACTATCAATTTGACAACCACAACAATCTGGTTAATGTTGAAAATTACAGGATACAGAGTTTTCCCAAAGATCATGACGGTATTGGAAATATTACAATTTTTCAACATTATATTCGATCAAACATAAGTGTTTAAAATACCTAAGTTTTGATGTTTTAGGCTTTTGGAATAAAACTAATGCCGCAAAAATCAATCACTTTTTTCAAACATCTTATTCAGCATTCGGTGAAACAGCGAGAAGAAGGCAGTATTTATAGACCTGATATGTTGCATCTTCTGATGGAAGCTAAAAAAGGTAGCTTCAGTTTTAAAGGGTACAGGATATAAAGGAAGTTCTTAGTTTTGTTTTCGTTTTTAAGTTTTCTTAAAATTGAGAAATAAATTCAGGCGTTGCCTAGTATGCAGGTGATATAATTCGATTAAAGGTTTCAGCTCTTTAACTTCAAAAACATCCACATATGAAAGAATTGAAAGAATATAGCTGTTTAAATGTGGGCAGAATGGTGAACATTACACAGTGTGTAAAGTGGCCACTTAAACCAGCCAATTACAGGTCATAAGCCCTGTAGATGCCTAGACTTCTATATTACCTTCTCTAAAATTTTCTTCATCTCTGTTCATCCATCCTTTATATCCTGTACCGTTCATTTGTTAACAATTATATTTTTCAAAACATTGATCTGATTTACTCAGTGCATGAAAATATTATGTTATTTCAAATACTTGTTGAAGATATACGTTATGTATAAAATGAAATAGGTACTATGTACTAAAATGGCCTATTTTATTCAAAAGGAAGTTTGAAACAAACTGAAGTTGGCGATGAAACTGCTCCACAATTTGCTGCACCTCAGGAATTTGCTCCTAAAATAAAAGTACAAAAACTAGGTGAGTAAGTTGGTTTGCCTTTTTATATTAAATAATTGTAAATAATTGGGAGGTCAGATGTCTTGCAGGGCAGCCGCTGGCACAGCGAGGGTTCAAACTGTTCAACTCGGTTATAAGCTTAGACTATACTCTGTCTGCGTAATATATCAGTGTGAAAGCACTACAATTAATGAAATAAATCATACACGTATAAAACATGTGAGTCTAGGTCCTGTAAAAATACCAAGAAAAAAAGTTAAACACCACGAGGCGACTTGACCTTCCTTTAGGGAGGGTCCGATGTCTTACAGGGCACCCGCTGGCACAGCGCGGGTTTAAACTGTGCGACTCGGTTGTAAGCTTAGACTATACCCTGTCTGCGTAATCTATCAGTGTGAAAGCACTCCAATTAATGATGTAAATCATTCATGTTTTGTAAATAACTATTTTTTATCCGAGATTTTAAAAACATTATATTTTATTTTAGAGTGGACTGATAATGACTTAATGGCTCAAGTAATGAGTTTTCTACTAGCTGGACAGCAGACAACTACTACTGTATTCAGTTTTCTCATCCACGAGTTGGCAGTGAATCCTGATATACAAGAAAAGCTTTGGGAAGAAGTAGTTGGAGTCATGATAGAGCTAAACGGGGAGCTGACTTACAGCGCTTTGTTACAAATGGAATATATTGATATGGTTGTGTCAGGTTAGTTGAATACTATTTGCTTAGATTAAAATAAAATGTCATAATGGATTAGGTTAGGTTCAAAACTCTGAATACAACCGATATAATTATCCAGTAGAAAATTTATTTACCTATATAGGTACTTTAATAATTTGGTCATTTGATCGTTTATTCGCTCTAGCTGTCATGTATACCTACATATTATTAAAATGAAATTATTCTTTCATTTTTTTCAAAAAGACCTAAAACTATTCAAAAACAAACTTAATGAAAAGGAATTTCAAAGTATTAAAAATGGTAATATGAATGTTAATGAGTAGTAATTAATAAATTAATTCATGTTTACTTCAATCACTTTTAAATGTGTAGTTTTATTACAAATGCACAATCAATAGCTATGTTTTTTTTAGAAACTATGAGGAGATGGCCAGCAAAGCCATTTGTTAATCGGCTATGTGTTCAAGATTATGATTTGGGACCTGTAAGAGAAGGGAGTTCCGATCACATAAAAGTAAAACTTTTTTTTAAAAACTGACATTTGAATACTTATATCTACAAAAAACATAATAAAATATTTCCTCTTTAGGTGAAAAAGGGAGAAACTGTTTGGATCCCAGTACTTGCCATCCAAAATGACTCCGAACACTGGAAAAACCCACAGGCATTTGATCCAGAGCGTTTTTCCAAAAGTAACGCTCATTGTATCAAACCACAGAGCTTCTTAGCCTTTGGATCTGGACCCAGAAATTGCGTTGGTTAGTCTGAAAATGTGATAATAATATGGTACTTATGTACAGTCTAAACCCAGGTCCGCTTCGTAATCTCAACACGTTGGTCTACCATGAAAGGGATCTCAGAGGACATGAAATATTTATTTAAAATGGCGTTTGAACTACAATATTTCTTGGTCCATGGACTGACGTATGAAGCATAAGATTTATCATACCTTTATGTGACAAAAATTATTAAGATTCACTGTGGTTGGTGCTCTGTGCCCTATGCACTGCTAATTTTCATTTTAATAAAAATCGGGTTGTGGTCCTGTGGCTAGTGTCTCGGACTCAGGGACCAAAGGTCTGTGGTTCAAATCCCGCTCTACCCCAACTCGATTCCCATTTTCTAATAGTGAGTTATTTACAACTCGTTGAAAATGGCACTCAAAATTAAATATTTGGGTAGATCATAAGAACGCAAATATTTCTTTTTACAAAAAAAAAAAAAATTATGGAAAAAGAATGATGATGATGTACAGTCTGTCAAAAAAAGTAGAAACTGATTGAGGGCACTGATGATTTAATACTTTTCCTCTTATGATAACACTTAAAAAAGTGTAGTATTTATTTTATTTTTTTATTTATATATACGCCCAATGGGCATTTTTATGGACACATTTATAAATAGAAAATTTTTATTAAAAAATTAGAAAGACTCAATGGTTTATAGTAGACTTTGTGGAAGTGGAAGCGGGAGAGAGGTGTTTACAATTGAATTTGATTCAGTGATCATTTGAAAGAAGACAACTTGTTATCAAAGAAATCAAGACTGGTATGTTTCTTGGCAGACCTAAGAATTCTGGGCATAGGTGAATGAAAAGCATAGTTAGTTCTATAATTATCGGTATGAAAGAGTAAGTTTTGTCTGAGGTTTCTAGTTGGGATATTTCATTTTACAAAGCTCAGTAGTTCAGGCGCATCGAAGAGTGAGTTGAGAATTTTAAATAGGACTATAAGGTCGGATTTATTTTGACGGTCTTGAAGAGAAGATATATTCAAGTAAAATATAATTCCGAAATCATTTATAAAACAAAAACTATTTCGTGTTTTTTTTTTAGGGCCTTCTACCAAAACTTGATAACATTGGCCACAAACAAGTTACATTAATAAACATAAGAACAATATAAACAGAAAGGAATAACAATATAGACACAAACAATAGACAACAAAAATAAAAGTACAAGAATAATATCAAAATATCAATTGTAATAATAAACACATAACCAAACCAACATAAATTGAAATAGACACTAACAGAAAAACCCTCCAAAACCTGATTCTGCCTATTTCGCAGAAAAGAGAAACTTACCGTAAAATATTAGAAGGAAGATAGAACTTTATTAAGTTATTACTGGAAAAATTACAACAAAATAATCAAAATATTAACAAACATAATCTTATATTAAAGATAAATTATAACTTTTAAAATTAAACACCAGGAATTAATAATGACGTTAAAATATTTTACATAAACCTAAAAATGTAAGATAAATTTATTGTAAAAAAATAAAGAATTAACTTAAACATAATTATTTCAATAAAACAAATATTACAAATAATAATAGGGAACAGTTTGAACATAAAAAAATATGAACAGAATTGATCAATAAACAATTTGCACAAGAAAAAAATTTAATAAATGAATTGGAAAGGTCATAAAAAAATAACGTTTCCGGAATTAAAATCCACCATAGTTCAGATTTTAATGTTTTCTATTATTTTGGACAAACTGTCTGTGTTATCTTGAGAAATATCTTGAAATGGGGGGGACAATGCATTAACATATTTTTTTTAAAAATAGGTAGATAATATTATACAGGGTACCTAAATAAAAAAATGCCACTAAGAATGTCATAAAATTCACATTTTGAGTTTTATGTGGTGGATGTATTATTATATAAATATACTCATTACAAAAAAAAATCATTTATGCCAATTTATAAATAAACCACTTTGTTTTAATGTTCGAAACTTAGATTTTGCAATTATATTTACACACTGAATTGATATTGAAAGGTTTTGACCTCTATCATTATAATAATAAGTTATTACTTAGACATAAATATTATTGTGTCTTGGGCGTCTTGGCCAATTTACATAATTTATAAACGTTTTTATTACTTAGTATAAATGAATTTATTAGGAAATATTAAATGTAGACAAAAATTTTGCAAACAGGGTTTTCTGAATAAACTCTCGATTTTTATACAAACTTATTTGATGTTCCAGGTTCAAGGTTTGGGTTGCTAAATTTAAAAGTCATGCTGTTCCACTATGTGTATCGGTTTAAATTTGAAGTTTGCCCGAAGACAGTAGTTCCTCTCCGAGTTGCTACAAACACACTCTTTATGGAGTCCAAAGACGATTATTGGGTGGGAATGAGACTAAGAAATTATTAATTACAATAATTATATTTTACTCGAAAGAGATGTGTTTCAAAATGTACTTATGGTTCTATAAACTTATTGCTTGAATTAAGAAGGTCGTTACAGTAAAAATGATGTTAGTATGTAGACAACCCTAATTTCCTATTTTAAAAAATACAGCACAAACGATAAAACTGAATCTTTTAAAATCTATATAATGCTGAGACAGTAGGTGTTCATTTATTGTTTATAAGATATCAATATTATTTTTAGTTTTTTAAAAATAAATTGTATGGGTGAAATCATACAGGTATGTCAATACTTGCAGCTAAACAGTGGAATGATGTATCCAAAATGAAATCTTCAACCTATTTTCTTAATTTTAAGTTTTTATCAAAATATGATTATAGCTCATGTTAAACTTTTTTAAAAGATACGAAATTTTTATTTTATTTGGTAACCCAATAAATAACATGAAAAACCTTATTTTTTAATGTTTTTAACAATTCCTATATTGTAATCATAGAATTAAGAGTAGTCCAGAAGGAACGTAGAATCATATTTGAATACATCGGACTGTGTCCAATAATTCCCCCACTTAGACACACTTCCGTCGCGCGCATACTTGAAGTCATTGAGTAATATTGCCAGATCGCGAAGAATATAACCATAACACAAATGTAAGGTAAAAAAAAACAATTTGTTAATTTTTCTAAAATTTTATTGTGCAATCGGAAACATTGATTGACACAACAGAGTAGATGAGTAAAGGGTTATTTAATAAGAGTAGTTGAATTAATGAATTTTGAACTTAAAATATAAAACAAATTTTAGTTTACATAAAACGGATATTTTTATGTCATGTTAATTAAAATTTTATGTTTTAAAGATAATGTCGGCCAAATGTTCACCACGGCGTTGATTAATCCGAGGTTCAATTTTCATTATTTCTCTTGTTATATGAGCAAAGTAGGGTAAAAAATTTTACTACCCTGGCAGCACTAACGAAATTTTCATTTTGTTTCTTGGACAATCTGACATATGAAAAAATACTGTTAGGGGTGAAAAAAACTAAGAAGAAGAAGATGGAAAAAATAATTCAATTTTTCAGTAATGCATTTGTGACAAACATCAATTTGATAATTTCACATGAATTGTGATTGCATCCTGTTTCTTTAAGATCCTAGCAGTATTTCTACACTTTAAAAGGACACAACACGGCATGGTTAAATTCGAATCAGGAGTTGCGTACTGAGCGACGTCTACAAAGAAACTAATGGGTTAAAACGTAAATCTAGGTACACATTTATGAGTAGTTGAGTCGCCTTCTGTATGATATGCGTATGCGGTTTCTGGACTATTATTAATTCTATGATTGTAATATTAATACTCTATGAATGGACAATGTCCGCAAATAAATAAATAAAACCGCTTTTAATTTGTTCTACAGATAAATTTATCTGTGGTACTATAATTGTGTTGATTATGTGCCCGACCATTGATTAATAAATCAATGTGTATTAATAAATCAATGTGCCCGACAAACTAAAAATGATCAAGGTTTTTAATAAATTCAAGCTGAAAGTAAAAATATTAATCTATCAGCCACTTTAATTCAAAGTTCTTTTAACAGTTTGTATTTAATTTTCAGTACAGTATTGTGCACGGTTTTTCAGGGACATACCGCAAAACTTCGGATGAGCATTTTTTATGATGTCCTTTTAAAAATCTTCTAATGATTTTTAAGAAAATCACTTTAAAAATAAAAAAAGAGATTTGAAACGTATTAGACTAACGAAACGATACGCACCGGAAGCGGACTAAAAAAGCGATAGGTGAGGTGTAGGGGTTTATGGAGGGGATGCTAATCCGAGATATTAAGGGTTTACTTAATATTAAACGAGTGTTTTAATAAAAAATATTGGGATTAAAAATTACATATTTATATCATGAAGAATGTTCCTCTGAAGTTTCGCGGTCTGGTCCTGAAACATGTGTATATAATGTATTATATTTTATACCTAGAAGATACTTTTGATATGCCGCAAATATACATAACTGGATAATTATCCATTTATGTATATTTGCGGTGATTTCAGTGAATTATGGTGATTTCAGAAAATTATTCATGAGTTTTAAAATTTCTTCGTTCTAAATATTTCTTAAATATGCTTATATGTTTTCTTGCCCATACTGATCATCATGGTTTCGGAGGAACACCTGTATATGTTTGTAACTGGCAATAGTGCTGTATAAATAAAATACTACTTAATAAATTCATTAAGTGTAGCAAAAATGATAAAGATACGCTTAAATTGGAATATTATTCAAGTGCGGTTTGCAAATTATGATTTTTTTATATCTTGCAAGTCTCGAATATCGGGAGATGAGTAGGTAGGTAGCTAGGTAGGTAGGTAGTAGGTTTTAGCTTTCTCTGCTGGCAATCAGTTCCTAAATCCATAGAGAATGATGGACTTCCAAATTTTCTATGCACAAACAATTTCTGAAAGATACGATCTTCTCTTTCTTTTCCTGAAAATTTCTGTCAAGAATCGAGGATTTCGCAAAACAGCTGTTCTCAGCTGTGTTTTCAATGCAGTTATCTCAATATTTATTGTTTAAATACTATCGTTAATTCAAAACAAAACCAATGTATTCCTTTTGACGCCAGAACTAAAGAAAAACATTATCGCGTAAGTATTAACTATACATATACATTTTTTTCATCGAGAAATTGCGTTTAGTAAAAAGTGAATTTGATAAATAAAATTACACACAAAATCATACATACTTTCAGTTCTGTGTAAAATTAGTACTTGTAGAAAGTTAACAACTTCTGTTTGTTTGTCGAAAGATGATCTCTGTTTCAATCGATCGAAACACATTATATTTATATCTATTGTTATTGAATTTTTTCGAATAGTTTGAGTTATTTATATAATTCAACGTTTGTTTTTACCTTAGTCTTACGTACATGATAGTTGAAGGTAGAAAAATCTAGCAAACTAATAATGTTTTCACTCTGAATTACCCAATATTAACATACCCTAGATTTTTAGATTAGATTCATTTTTTTGTGACAAAATGCATCGTTTTTTTAACTTTACATATTACATTACATATTTTATTTGTACGAAATATTCCCAATCAGCTATGAGGGGATATAATATAATATAACACAATAGTTTTAATAAAAAGACAATAAAAAAACATCACATATCACTCTTTACACTGGCTGTAAGAACTGTTTTTAAGTACGTATATGTTTGTATATTTTTTAGGTCATTAGAAAGTGAATTGTAAAAAATTATTGCTGTGTACACAAAACTGTTTATTTTTCTGTTAGTCCTAGGTTGTTCGCAAGTTAAATTATTTGACGCTCTTGTATTTGTTTGATGTATATTGTAGTTAAAATCAAAATTAATATAGGTCTTTATTATATTATTTTTCATGATGAGGGTTGAATTTCACTATGAGGGTGAAGATGAAAAATAATATAATAAAGACCAATATTAATTTTCATCTTCACCCTCATAGTGAAATTCAATACATTTAAATTTGAAATCATATTAATTATTTGTTTGGTAAAACATTTACTGATTTATGTATAAATATATTTTTTTGAATACCTAGGTATTATTTCTACTGCTTATTCCAAGTTCATTTGATATTTTAATTCATACCTATAAAAGTATGTTCGCCACTGGGTGTAATGTTTAGCGCGTTTGCCTACCATACAAGAGTTCTCAGTTTCAATTCCTGACATGGTTGACATGTATTTGTTTAAAAAGGTGATTTTATACTAGAATATCATTTCATAGTCCCTGGACTGACACCTGAAGCGTAGAACCGATATTCTTACCTTCATTAAACAAAAAATGATCAAGATACGCTTTGATTGGTGTCCTATCATATGTTTGAATTTCTCATAATATTATTGATATTTTTAGGGCCGTTGTTCAATAAGACAATGGTTATCAAGTGAGCCAAGGTTCGACATCCGCACCTGACGCGCAGTATAAAAATATTACAGAAGTATTGACTCGAATATGACTGAACTTGCAGCTTGGTAAGTTTTATGTTACTCATTTTTTAAATACTCCTTTAAAACTCCCTTGTTTTATAATCCTCATGGACTTCATCCTAAGGAAATCAATTCCACTAGATCGAGGAATATCCATCTCCTCCTCCTAAAAACTCTGCTACCTAGAGTATGCCAATGATGCGGTTATAATTGGCATTTCAGTCACGGGTCTTCAGGCCACTGTAGATAGCCTAAATAGTTACTCCGCGTGCGTGGGTTTAAAAATCAATATTGCAACAACCCATGTACTGTGTAACACTTCATGCCTCGGATGTCCAAAATCTCCTGAATCTGTCAAACCAAATCATCGAAAGGGTCGAGAGTTTCAAATACCTGGGAGTATGTTACGGAAAATGGCAGCTTCCAAAAAGAACTGGAAGTGCGGCTAAGAGTAGCAGGTGCCATATTCCACAGTATGAAGGCTGTCTGGAGATCGGATATTTACTCGGTGAAAACCAAATGCCGCCTATCCAACGCCTGCATAACACCTATTCTCCTCTATGGATGCGTACCGTGACACCTCACTAGGGCCCAAAACAGCAAAATATTGAGTTTTGAGAATAGGTGTCTTAGAAGAATCTCGGGTGTGCGGTGGTTTGACTTTGTGCGGAATGAAGTAATAAGAGAACGGACACAGAAAACTCCAGTGACAACTGTCATCAAGCGGAGGCGAAACGGTTGGCTTGGCCATATACTGCGGATGCTTCCTGAGAGCCTTAACCACGATTGCCTACTTTACAAGGCATCAGGTTCTCGACGTTCTGGACGTCCACTGCTGACTGTTCATCGACAGTTCACGTCAAAACTACGAGACGCGAACCTGACTTGGGAAGACGCACAGGAGCTGGCAGCCGACAGAGATGCCTGGAGGATCTTCGTGGACACCATATGCTCCAACTAGGGAGCGGACATGGAATGAAGATGATGATTAAAACTCCTTGGGACTTTTATCCTCTGTGGAGTAAATTTTTTTTAATTACAATAAATTAGCATAACCTATCACGTCAAAGATTTTTTGCCAAACTTACATTGAAAAACCCCTCCACATACCTGGATTCGTTCTAGAGATCTTGTGGCCTCTTTTCAGATCCGCACATTGCAAAAACAAATTTTAAGCTAAATTTGGCAGAAATACAAATTGTCAATAATACAAGAACACATTCATGTATAATTTTTTTAAAATATGTGTTTGTGTACTTACAATTTACCCGAATATTTCAATGTTGGGGCCCATTTACACGGGTTGTAAATATAACTCAATATTAGAAAATGGGAATCAAGTTGTAGTAGAGTGTAGTTCGTAGTTCGAACCTTTGATTCTCGAGTCTGCGGCACTAGCCACGGAACCACAACCTGGTTAGTTTTGAGGAGGGAATATGAGATTTCATAACCACTCATTGGCTGGTTTCAGTGCTTACTCTACACACCGTAACATTCACCATTCTGCCTATGTTTTTTATTATTATTATTATTTATTTTATTTAGTTCTATGATTAACATAGTCTTATATATATTTACAACACAATATTTACATCTATATTTATTCTAACATTATTTATCACTATTATACACTTAATATCCTAATTTATAATATTCACTGTTTCATATTTACATTTTCATTAATTATATTCACTACTTACACTATATATTACCTAATATTTTTCACATATATACTTTTTACATTTAATTAAAAATATATTTACATTTATTTCATTTTTTATGCTTTCTGGCATTTGTTCAAATAATTGTATTCCCTTGTACATAGGGCAGTTTTGGGACATTGCTTTTGATTTCTTTTCCAGTCTTATATTTTTAGATCCTCTTGTTGCATAGTTATGAAAGAACTCATTATTTCTTAGTTTATTTTGAAAATATCTCGGAACTACTCCTTTAATAATTTTGTTTATTTCATTAGCTACATTGAATTTGATTCTTTGATCAATTGTCACGATTTCTAGAAGTTGAATCATCAAAATTTCTTTGATTCTTCCATCTGAACAGCTGATACTCTACAAATGTATTTTTCACTCTTGCGTTTTTATTAGGATCTCAATAGTTACAATGTGTGTACTTGATTAATATACTGTTAATTATAAATTTGTTTTCTTTTTTAGAAACTTATATTTTTTCAGAGAATGAAACAAAAATTAGTCTCGTGTTTAAAATTGTCGGTGTTGGAAGGCAATCTGAGTTTGCTCAATTTAACTTTCGTTTATTTATATATTTTTGTGAGCATCGACATGCAAGGTGCAAGTGACTAATATCACGTAGCGAATTAAATTAAATTATCACAGCTAAATCTCTTTTTATAATTTGACATTGAAATAAAATATCCCAGTGAAAATAAAATATCGACATTGAAATAAAATATCGCATCACAAATGACGAGGGTCTTAGTAGAATCAAAGGAGGAAGACACCTGTTGAAGACCATCTCCGAAAGGCATGCTAGATAGATTAGACATTTTGTGCATCATGAGGGTCTTCTATATGAGGTAATGAGTGGATGTCTGAGGGGACAAACTACAGGGGGCGCTATCGTCGAGAAAATCTCAAAAATTTAACGCAGGTTATATGAAGAGCTAAATTGGGCCGCACAGGACAGACAAAAGTGGAGATGCAGACTTTGGCTGCAAACCAATCTGTTTTAGATGATTGAAACCAAAGAGAGAAATCCCAGTAAAATAAACTTGAGTGATAATTTTTTAGAAAAAAAATCAATTATAACATGGTCCTATTTTCTGAAGAACACGATATTAACCCTTTTCTGATATATATAAATATATATATATATATATTTTTGCATTATAAATTATCGGGTTTCTTTTATACTTTTAATGTTAAAAGCTTATCTCAAATCAGCAACTCAAATAAAACTGCAAGTTGAAAAATATTATGAAACATTATTTTTTGTATTTATAAAATATGATATTTGTTTTATTTTCTTTTACATGTGAGAATACTAATGAGTGTATTATTTATATCATAAAGCGTAAAAAAAACACATAAACTTTACAATCATAATATTATTTAGCAATCACACTTTTGATATATTTCATATAATATTTGTGTTCTTGTAATAATTATAAATACCAATATATTACTTAAACACTTATACCACATTGTAATACTTTATCGCGATGATGACGGTTTAGTAGAGATAAGATTGTATTAAAACTTAACTTAAAGAAAACATCATGGCTGCTTGATTATTTCTGGAGCACTATTTGTTCAAATGTACTTATAACTTACTGTTCTTCCTCATTCTGAATTGGATAACATAACATGTATGTATATAATATTATATGTGTAGACTTCAAGCTATAAATTGCAAATAGGTAAACAGTCAACCCACAATATCAGTGTTATTTTATGTGGTACACAATATGGATCTCATGGGTAAAATAAATTAAACTATTTTACCAGAAAATACTTTTATTTAAATGCTTAACTTCAGCAAATTGTAATTATACCACTATTTTTTTAACAATACACTTTGTTTTAACTATCGTTTTTTTTTTTAATTTGTATATTATTAAAAGTCATTTCGTACATACTAAATGCAGTATCAAATCATATTTAAAATTTGTTGTTTTCAGGTATCAAAAGAAAATTGGAACATACGATAAGCAAGAATGGGAGACTACTATAGAACAACGTATACTCCACGGTCTCACACACGTCCCTTTAAAGTCAACAAAGTTGCGGCCAGATCTCATTGATGTTGATCTTATACGAGGTAAATTATTTTTCTTGTCTACTAAGCTTAATTCGTTTTGCCCTCTAAAGGATAAAAAGGTAAAAGCAATTAAATATCAAATTACCACCCGTGTAAGGAAAAAACGACTTGATTTATTGGGTCCACGTGTAGTATTTAGTGAACATGATAAAAATAAAAAAAGGAATCAATTAATTAATTTGTGTGTTTTGTATTATAAATAATATAGATGTACATAAATACCTTGTTTTTAAAACTGTCTGAATATTTGTTAATTATCTTCGTTTTTTTAAGTTAGTCTTCTCTGTTTATTCTCAAATGTAATTTTTAAAAAAGTATAATGTTAAGTGTCCTCGGCACGGGAAACCCCAGTGAGGTCGCATTATTTTTATTATTAATTATAGTTTGTAAGCAAAAAATATGAATAAATAAATAAATTCATTAGTTACGTAAACCTTGACGAAGAAGCTTGTTTGCTTTGAACCCGTCGGTGGAAAATAAAAATTAGTGGTTAAAAACAAAGTTGTTTTATTTATTTTATTAAACGAGGACTTAAACAGAATATCTGAGTGGCTTAAAATTAATAAACTTCAGCTTAATGTTGGAAAAACAAAATACATTTAAAACCACACATTTTTTTTTTTTTACAAATTTTTTTTGCACCACAACAGGCCAGGAGGCCTAATTACAGTGGTGAATTACATCACAGAGCACCCAGGCTTGAGAAAAATCACATTTTCAATTTTTGTTTTCTCACCGGGAATCGAACCCGGAACCTTCCGTGCGTGAGTCAAGCGTCTTGACCACTACACCACGGAGGCCGCCAATGGAGTTAGGAAGGAAAAAGCCAAACCCAAGGATGAATGTACTTATTGATAATGAAACCATAGAAAAGGTTAATGAAATGAAATATTTGGGGATAATACTTGATTCAAAATTGACATTAAATGCAAATTTTGAACACGTTAATAAAAAAATATCAAAAAAATATTTTTCCTTAGTAGATTGAGAAATAAATTAAATAAAGATACTGCAGAACTAATTTACAAAACAATCATTCTTCCACATATAGATTACTGCTCAACAATATTATTTTTAGCAAACGAAGGAAATTTAAATAAACTAGAAATTTTACAAAATAAAGCGATGAGAATAGTTCTTAAGAAAAATAAATATAGCAATGTAAAAAAAATGAGAGATGAACTAAAATGGTTATCTGTAAGAAGGAGACTTAAATTTAATATGTTGATATTTATACATAAATTTTTTCACGATAAATTACCAAAATATTTTAAGGATAAAGTTGTCTTAAACAAAAATTGTCATGAATATGCTACTAGACAAAAGGATAAAATAAGACTACCATTATTGAAAAGAGCTGAGTCGCAATATTGTTTGATGTATAAGGGTTTAAAAATGTATGATGAGATGCCTGAATGTATGAAGAATGAAAAGTGTCTGAAAGAATTTAAAAATAAATGTATAAGTTACTGTAAGGAAATGTAAATATATATAGATGATGTAAATGTACATAATAGTTTATATTAGTTTTAATATAAGCTAACTTAAGAAATAAATAAAATAAAAAAAAATGAATAACCACAAAGTTAGTGGTTCAAATATAAATTTTATAAAATATTAAACAATTTAAAAAATTGATTTTTTTCAACAATGTTTTGAGCACGTCCAAATGTTTGCAGGCTGCTGTTTTTTTATTTATTTTTTTATATGGGAGTTGCTTTATTATTTACCTTGCTTATAATATACAAGGTTTATATTTCAAAAAGTGGATTTTTCTGCAATTAAATATCTTAAAATTTATCTAAACTATTGGGATCAGGAGGGATATATTAATGTGGGCTAATCAGGAACTTCTCGGCATTTGCTCACGTGGAGAGGAAACCACTTAAAACTCTTCAGGAGAAGCCGGCCTGTTGGCAGTAGTCAACAGGCCTTCCGTTCCATTAGAGGAGTGTTCCGCATTTTGTTCCAGGCGGAGGCATTTTGCAGGCGGCTGTTACTGAAAACTACTGACTTAAAACTTTTCTTAAAGGTGACAACTTTTGACGATTTTCGTCTTTTATAATATCCGTGAATAGGAAAGGCGAAACAAACTTAATGTCATGGCTGGAAGAAAACATAAGTGTTCACATGGAATATGGTTTGCTTAGGTTCTTCCTTCCCGAAGGCGAAGCCAGTGCAGGGGCTGGGCACCGTGGTGCGGCTGGCGCTGGCGCGGGTGGTGTTCCTGCCGGCCTGGCTGCGCTGGTGGGCTGCGCACACGTCAGTGCCGGCGGCGCGCCTGCTGCTGGCGTTGTGGCTGCTGCAGGGCCTGAACTCCGTCCTCTACCTGCTGGCCCCGACCGCCGCATCTCTCCATGTAGGTTCTCCCACCAGTTTTGTGCTACCCCGCCAGTGCTTGTGTTTTATTTAACACTCGCATTGCGCCTACAATAGTGGAAGTGACATTTTTAGAAATTTAAAGAGGATAATTTAAACAATGTACCTTTTGATGTCGGATTTTGTTTTTACATATTTTTTTTGTTGATTATGAAAGGAAAAATACGTAAATTTTTTTTAACAAATATTTTAGTTGTGTTATCTCAATGAAAAATTAAAAATACTTTTGAAAAATAAAAATTACTTAACAGATTTTGCTGGCAAAACGATGATTTACATTTTATATACATATAAGGGCGGGCATATTGCCTTAAGGCAATTTCTTCCTATCTACCTAAACCGTTATGTTTTAGAAAATAAGTAGCATATGGACATAATCTAGGTATATTAATACTGTTATTTATAATGCTGTTATTATTTGAAATAATAATATGTACATAATATCCTCGATCAACACAGCATAAACGATGGCTTGCATGCACCAATGTCCCGATTGTGTCGTATGGTAAACTCGAGACAAGATCTGGACTTTTTTGGTGTAAGTCTTTATAGATTTAAAAAATCACTAAGATCAACCGGATCTTGTCTCGAGGTAGTATTTTTTTTTTTGTACTAGCTTTAATTTTATTTTATTAGTACCTGTATTTATTATAAGAAATTGTGTTTACCATTGTTAGAATGGACTACATAAGTCTGACAAGAAATAAATAAATAATAACTAAAGAGGCGTAATTTTAAAAAAACGTACAATAGTTCCATTGTAATATTATTTTTCCCAAATTGATTATAACTTTTTATGAATAATTTTTACATGAACTATTTCCATTTCCAGGCAACATGTATTCTAGTCCCTCTATTCCTAATGGCCGGACTGGGGGTGGTGCACTCCCTGATAGTCAGCACCGCTCTTCCGAGACCCTCTACCCACAGGTGCGCCTAATTTAACATGTTCCCATAAATATTTTAATACTGCATTTGCATGTGATTATTACATTTATTTATAAATATGTCACCACATAATTTAAAGATAGAATGCGGAGAGATAGCATCTAATCGAGTTATGGTGCTGTAGAGGTATTATGAATTTTTATTGAATTTCAACAAAATATGTCGCGTAGTAACTAGTTCCTGAACTGGTTTCTCTCTATTTGTGGATACAAATAAATGCATTGAATCTTTTCTTTAAGGTACAGATCTATGACCGTTGAAAGGAGACAAAGGTGCCGACTTTCTGTCACACCGGAGAAAGGAATCCTGAGGTTTAAAGATTTTTGTGGCATCATTCATATTACGGTATCATCCTTTGTTGGAGGTTTGCAATGTTTTTCATTATTTTTATTATTTTAGGAAAGACCGCCTGAGCGATGTCGCGCCTACGCCCGCGGACAATTTACAAGAGGATTTCTTTACTAAAGACGACCATAGATCGATCAGCGTGTCGACGCAAACAAAAGACGAAGAAGAAACTCCAGAAAAAAATGAAGAAGGGTGGGGAAGGTCTTTTGGTATTCCGACTGTTTGTTTGACACCTCCAACCAACTCTGGACAGAGTGTGTCCTTCGTCTTAGGGGGCCAGCGCCTGATGTGCGGAGAGTCTAAAGAAGAAGAAGAAGTCAGCCCGGTGCATAAACAAAGGCGGAGAAATGACATCCCCAGATTGCCATCGGGAAGTGCCGAAGGCGACGATGGATTCGAAAGCCTCAATGGGAATAATTCCAACGGAAGCGAAAACGGTGACGAGCTCGATTTCAACGCGGACGTCGATGAAGTTAGGGATCAACCGGAAAGCGAAGAAGAAAATGACGACGATAAAGACGATGAAATTTCAAATCTCTGTGATAAAATACCTGCCGGTATTCTCTACGAAAGTAAGCTACGAAAGAGAGTTAATTTAAGGAAGAACGATTCGGACGATGTTAGCGATAGGGGAGACGAGGATAACCGAGAGAAGTGGAACGAGAGTGCCGTGTTGGAGGATGTGTCCGTCGGCTCTGAGAGCACGGTCAGGGTCACGGGCGGAATGAGGGCGTGCAGTGACGGGGGAAGTTCCACTAACCTGAGTGCGGAACCGAGCGGACGCAGGGAGAAGCGCTGCAAACCGTCTACTGGGGTTCGCTTCCGCAATTCGTGGGTGCAGGAATTGCTGGAAAAGAGGACCTCGGAAGGTTCTACCAGAAAAATCAGAAAAGTGAGTTATGTAATAATATGTTATGACTTAAGACAAATCAGTGGCCAAGTTCTGCTTTTAGTTCTGCTCTTGGAGAATAAATCGAAAGCTCAAATCAAAGAATCAATCTAATTATCTAATTAATATTCTTATTATGTTCATTTTCTCTAAAAACAAAAGCTGGAAGTCAGAAGATGTACATTCCACTCAAATCTTTAATAAAGTTTGCTTATGAATGTGACAATAGTAAATAAGTTTATTCCTATAAATTTAAATTAATTAATTAAATATTTTATTTACTAGCTTATCCCAATAATTATATTTATCAAAATTAAATTATTACACTAAAAATAATAGATTATTTATTTAGTTTTTAAAAAAACTTTTATGAATAGATATATTTAAAACGTTTCATATTTCATTTCTAAACAATATTTTGAATTTGTCCAAATTTTTGTAGATAAGCACTGGATTCAACTCCCTGGGGAGCTGTCAATATTAACATATTACAACAGAGACGAAGAAAATTTTAGAGAAAGTAATATAGACACAAACATCAACAGATGAAAGAATTGAAAGGATATAGATGTTCAAATATAGGCAGAATGGTGAATGTTACTCAGTGTGTTAAGTGGCCACTTAAACCAGCCAATGACAGGTCATAAGCTCTGTAGGTGCCTAGACTTTTATATTACCTTCTCAAAAATGTTCTTCATCTCTGTTTTTATATGTTAATTTCATTTCTAATCGACATTTTCAAATAAAATATTCTAGTGTGCCTTACTCACAAACAAAATTTATGTGTTTACTCGGTTCACCGACGGGCAATAACATATAAACCTAGGTTTTTTAAACATTCTAATGCACTGTATGTATATTGATTAAATTAATTTGTCATCTCTGAGAACACAGGTAACATCTTTTTTTTTTTAAGTAGAGGCAAAAAAATTATCATTCAAACTTCTTTATAAGAAGATGTCGGTGAAATAATCCGGGCATTTTCATTTCCGGCTGTGTTTGAATAAAAATGTACTGAATATATTTTCTTGTTAAGGAATGTACTTCGTGCCAGTCTTCTAGCGAAGAGGAATGTGACACGGCTTCAGCATCACTGGGAGCTTCGCAACACACCGATTGGGTGGGGCAGACTACCAACAGTTAGTATCCATTCTAAATAACAATGATTCGAATCCACAAAGATGGCCACTGTGCTAAATCGAGCCAGGTCAATTGCATTCTTTGCTCTTCTTATTGGAAGATTTCCATCTAAAGAAATATCTAAAAATGAATACATTTTTTTTGTAAACTTATTTATTACATTAGTTTAATATAAACAATATGCGATAGTATTTTCTATCCTCGCTTAGCACTCTTTCATTACTTTATTGGTTAAAGATGCCTGTTTAATAAATCAATGCTCTTAAACACGCTACTCCTAATAGAGAAATATCAGGTTTTTAAAAAAACATTTTTAAAGCAATAAGGGTCTATGAAATACTGTTCAGAAAAAAATAAATTTTTTGCTACTTATTAGTGGTATATAAAAATAAGTGTAATTTTGAATTCCCGCAAAAACGGTCATTGCATTGGCCACGCCCCTAATACACCACGATTCATGTTCATTTTCAACTTTGTTCCAAACCATAAAAAAATTTATAGAACATCATCACAAATCTTGACGTCACAACTATCAATGCCAAACATGTCGCGTTTTTCTAGTGACTTTTTTTATATTTTCTTTTTTAAAGTTATATATGAAAACATTTCTTCACGAGAAAAATATAAAATAAAATAAATAATAGAAATAAAAATAAAGGTTTTTTCAAAATGTTGTACAGTAATTGAACTCTCCATATTTAGATTTGTAAACATATTCAGAAAACTCTGCTGAAAACCATATAAAATAATATCCAGAACAAATTTGAACTTTCAAACAATGAGTGACAGTGGCGCTACATAGTGGTAGAAATGCTAATTAAAGAATACTTTCTGTTCATTCATACAAATTGATGTGGACAATTGCTGTTTTCACAAAAAACAATTGTATTGTACTGTTGTAGTAGGTTATACATTTTAATTACACAATACTCAAAATCCCTTTGTCCGAAAGTGGTATAAGTTTGTATTTTTTTAGGTTGTCTTTGTGTTAAGGATCTAGTGGTGTAAAACTATAATCTATAAATAATATTAACGTTTGAACTTTAGGTGAAGAGTGTAGCTATAGCTCGGAGCCAGAAGAATCCGAATGGGAGAGCCAAGGTGCCGACCCGGCCTGGGAACCTTGTGCCATACTGAGCCCAGCTAGCGACCGAGGTAAGCCTTATAATGTAACTCAGACCACATTGCAACCCCCATAATTTGCTAAGACACTTGACGACGAAGACTATACTGTATCCTAAAGAACAGTGGTGGATAGGTTTCTTTTTAAAAAAAAACAATACTTGATTTAAAAAAATTAAAGTTGTTTTTTTATTTTTTTAAAATATTTATTTCTTAAGTTAGCTTAATTACAACACAAACTAATATTTACACTTATTTTACTTACATATCTATTTACATAATTTTACTGTACACATAACATTTATTTTCAAATTCATTCAAACTTTTTTCATTCTTCATGCATATATTTTCAAACATTTATGCATAATACAATTTTGAGATTCTGTTTTTTTTTTCAAATGGCAGCCTTATTCTATCCTTGAACATATTACAACAGAGATGAAGAACATTTTAGAGAAGGGTAATATAGAAGTCTAGGCATCTACAGGGCTTATGACCTGTGATTGGCTGGTTTATTTGATATTTGAACATATATATTCCTTAAATTCACCTATTGATGTATGTGAAGTTAAAGAGCTGAAACCTTTATTTATGCGTATGAGATTCATCTGACAGGTCATAAGCCCTGTAGATGCCTAGACTTCTTTATTACCTTCTCTAAAATGTTCTTAATTTCTGTTGTAATATGTTATTATAAACAGCTCCCCGGGGAGTTGAATCCAGTCCTCGTCTACAAAAATTTGGACAAACTTAAAATATTGTTGTTTCTTAATTTTATAAAAAAATATCGGCCTCTGTGGTGTCATAGTTAAGACACTTGACTTATGCACGTAAGGTTCTAGGTTCGATTTACGGTTCGAACCCGGTTCGACTCAAAAATTTGATGTGATTTTTCTCAAGTTAAGGTGTTTTGTGCAGTAATTCACCACTGTAATTGGGCCTCCTGGCCTGTTGTTGTGTGAAAAAAAAATCAAAAATCGTAACAGTGATTATTAACTATCACTACTGGACAATAGACTTACTCATTTTTTAATTTATTTTTTTAAATTTATTTATTTAGTTCTACGTAACATAGTCTAATATATATTTACAACACAATATTTACATCTATACTTATTCTAACATTATTTATCACTATTATACACTTAATATCCTAATTTATAATATTCACTGTTTCATATGTACATTTTCATTAATTATATTCACTATTTACACTATATATTACCTAATATTTTTCACATATATACTTTTTACATTTAATTTTAAATATATTTACATTAATTTCATTTTTTATGCTTTCTGGCATTTCTTCAAATAGTTGTATTCCCTTGTACATAAGGCAGTTCTAGGACATTGCTTTTGTTTTCTTTTCCAGTCTTATATTTTTAGATCCTCTTGTTGCATAGTTTCTATGAAAGAACTCATTATTTTTTAGTTTATTTTGAAAATATCTCGGAACTATTCCTTTAATAATTTTGTTTATTTCATTAACTACATTGAATTTGATTCTTTGATCAATTGTCATGATATCTAGAAGTTGAATCATTTTCTTAACATTTGTTCGTCTCCCACATCTTAATATTATCCTCATCGCTTTGTTTTGTATTATTTGGAGTCTCTTTAGATCTCCTTCATTACTTAAATATAAAATACTGGAGCAATAATCAATGTGGGGAACGATAATACTTTTAAATATCAGCAGAGAGGTTTTAATGTTTAATTTATTCCTTATCCTTCCTAACAGGGATACCTTCTTTGCGATTTTCTTACTCGTATAGTCTGCATTTTTTGAGAAAGATAATTTAGAGTCAATCCAAACTCCTAGATATTTTATGCTTTCAACATTCTCAAGAACTTCTCCATCTAATTCAACACTGTGATCACTGTTAAAACAGCGTTTCTTACCCATTATCATACATTTTGTTTTTCCTACATTTAGTTTTAGCTTAAGACATCACATTAATCGCCTAAAATATCCAGAGCCTGTGTAATGTTTCCATCCAAATTTTCAGGTTTCCTGGATTTGAACAAAAGTTGTTGTAATCTAATTTTTGTACCTTGTTTCGAATCGAAGGTTTTAAAATATGTCGACGCACTAAAAATTTTTATCAAGTCAAATTTATGACTTTTTCAAAGTGTCCTGTACTATTTGGGAGCGCGGGCGCATCCTCAAGGCTCCCCTCTCGGCTGTGGACATCAGCCGGGCTGTGGTGCACCGCGCAGACAGGACCCTCGCCCGCAGCCCCCCGGGGGCCTGGCCCGGTCCCGTGCTCCTGGCCGCCCTGCTGGCCATACTCCCCGCCGCCACGCGCCTTGTCCAGGTCCGACAATAAAATTCATATTCGATGTTCTAACTTTGTGATTTTCCACGTTAAATAATAAAACTACGTATTTACTCTGTGTAAAATCAGTAAAATAAATTTCATATGCCCACTGGTTTTGAAACATATATTTGATAAGGGAATACTGACCATAGTGCATCGAACAACCTTCTTTGGCAAGTTCCCCAGAGAGTTTACTTCCAATAAACATATTGCTGTATTATTAGTGATGACTCTTCGTAAAAACTTCCCTTTCTGTTAAATATCTATATGCATAGCATAGTGATCGTACAGCAACGATGGATGTGCGCAAAATGCGTCATTTACTTTCTTTTATATTTGATCTTGTAAAGGTTTTCTAAAGGCTTTATATGTTTAGAAAAAAAAAATGTATGTTACTAACCCAAGTATCAATGGACATACTTTTGTACTTTTCAGGTTATAACATTCTTCTTCCAAGTCGGTCCCTCAATGCTGAGGATCGTGATCACCATAAACACCTCTGATTAGTCTGTTCCACTCTAGTCTGTCCTCAGCCCGACGAACTGACTCATCAAATTTTAGCCCTGTAGCCACCTTTATTTGGTCAGTCCATCTATATGGGATTCTACCCCGGCTTCTCCTATTTTCAACTCGGACATTATTGCCTTTTCTAGATTGTCTGGCTCACGTCTAGCAATATATCCAAAGAAAGATAGTATCCTCCTCAGACACACCACTGACAGACGAGTTGTAATATAGAGCTCTTCCAGTATCGATGCACTCGTCCTTCTGGCTGTCCGAGGCGCACGCAGCAGCCTTCTCCAACACCACATCTTGAATGCATCGATCCTCTTCCTCTCGTAGGCACGCGTTGTCCACGTTTCAGCCCCATATAGGAAAACGTAAAGTTAGTTAGTTGACTTGCCGCATGCACCACTTGCAGTACAAAGAAAACTGTATTACGTGGTGTCAAAAAATAATTTGATCGTCCTCGTGTAAAGTTGAAGAAAATCACACGCGTCGTTGTTATACGATTGTGAGGTTATGTGTTAGGTGTTTTTGTTTTTAGGTTTTGGTTGATAGTGAAGCAGCCGCAGTAGAAAATGTAACAGTTTGGGACCTGCCTGTCATCTTCCTCATGAACTCTCCCTTCCGTGCCCTGTGCGATTCCTTTGGAAACACTTCTTGGTAAATACAGCTCAAACGTACTTTACTCTTTAACAATATTATTAATTTATGGTCCAACAAAAATTCTTTAAACAGGTTGACTATAAATTGAACCTCAACTTCTCTAACTATGCTGATAGTATGCAGTACCATAGATAAACTCTCTTTAAAATCAAAGAATAATGTTAGACCACTTATTTTTGTACAAATTAATAAACAATCAAATTGATTCCCCTAATCTACTTGAGAGACTTCCATTCCGTGTGCCATCTAGAACAGAATTCAAAAGTCATAGAAATATTGAGAGAAGCAGATATACAATTAATTTTATTATTACATCCATCTTTTTTATTTCTTACCTTATCTTTTACATTTGTTATATTCATAGAATTAAGAATAGTCCAGAAACTGCATACGCGCATCAAACAGAAGGCGACTAAACTACTTATGGAGTAGTTTTAGGTTCATTAGTTTCTTTGTGGACGTCGCTCAGTACGCAACTCCCGATTTGTCAAGTAGTATAATTGTTGTTGAAGTCTGTTTTTGCAAGATTTAGAGACGGTTTTGAATTAAGCTAATATTTAGGTAGGTAGGATTTTATGTATAGTTTGTTTTGGCATCGATGACTAGTTTTCTGTTTTTGGTGGAAATTTCTTATATTCAGGAAACATACAGTACAGTTATAAAGTTTAATATTTTACACAATTGGACTTAATTCTAATGGACCAGTGAAGTTTCCATATTAAAAAGCAATTAAATGTAATGTTAATTATGAAAGTATAAAAAAGAGAAGGAAAAAGAAAACATAAATGAAAGTTGTTTAAAAATTAAAATTTAAGTGAAAAAAATATATTTTAAGGTTTGTAGTTTGTAGTGAGTATTTACAAATGGAAATAATATTAAAAATGAAGAAAATTTGTAAGAGTAATTAAGAATTAAGAATGGAAATAAAGAATGAAAAACATGCTCAGATGTAAAAATAAAATAAAATAGTAATAACATTTTTTTTAAAAAAGGAAAAACATAAACACATATTTATTTTAAGGGATTCAAAGAAACGATGAGAAGAATCTTTAAGTGAAATATAAGACATTAAATTTAAATTTAGGTCAATTTAAAAAACATCTTTAAAATTAATGACACATTATAGTAAGAGCAGCAATATATTGATTTTATTAACATATATAATATAAGTAATTAAAAGTAGTTTAAAAGTATAAAAACATGCCAATGGCAGCAGAGAAAAAAGAAAAAATAAAGAAGGAATAACAAGTATAGCAAGTAATCATTTAAAATTTGAAAAAGCAATATAAGGAGAAGATTTTAAACCAAGAGAAGTCGATAAAATTTCATTAAAGCGATTTTAATATTCATGTTTTCTTGCCTCTCCTCTAGACTCGGACCCATAAGCCACTTTAAATTATTGAAATAACCACTCCCAAATTCAAATTTAGTTTCTACTGTTTCATGTTTGTTTAATTTAGTTTTTTTAATAATTTATAATATTAGTTCTATATTACTCATCGATGAGGGGAGTGCTCTCCCGAAACTATAGTTGTATTATTTCAATAGAATAATCTTGTATGTATAATAACACCTATTTTTTTATTTATCAAAGTATTCTTACTCTCGAAATATTGACGATGTTATTTTTACTTTACTGTTATATTTAGGGAGAGAGTAATCAACATAATTTCAACGCTGATGAGGCTGGGTCTGGGTTCCCTCGTCTTTTTCCTCCTCGCCGTGGCGGAGAGAGCGTTCCGCCAGCGCTTCTTCTACGCCAAACTGTTCTCCCACCTCACCTCGGCCCGCCGCGCCCGCCAATCTTCCCTGCCGCACTTTCGCCTCAACCGAGTCAGGAACATCAAGACTTGGCTCTCTGTCAGGTCTTATCTCAAGGTTGGGAAAGATACACTAATCTAACAATAGATAGAGTCATGCGTTTTGTACAGTGAAATTTATCTAAGAATGTTCGCCTGACATTCGAGCAACAATATCATCGATATCTTTATAACCCCCCCCCCCTCTGATTATTGATTCGCAAATTAATTTGCTTGGTGAAACTGTTTAGCAAAACCTTGGCCACTATTTCATGCGTTTTATTGGCCGTAGATTTCAGAAGATTTGATTTGATTGTGAAACTGTTTATTTTTTTTAACCATCTCTAATTTGGGGGGGGGGGTTGCAGTTTTAGATTTTTTTTGTCTTATTATTATTATTACTATTATTATTTGCACCACAACAGGCCAGGAGGCCCAATTACAGTGGTGAATTACATCACATAACACCCAGGCTTGAGAAAAATCACATTTAATTTTTTTTGTATTCTCACCGGGAATCGAACCCGGAACCTTCCGTGTGTGAGTCAAGCGTCTTGACCACTACACCACGGAGACCGCCATTTTATATATTATTTGGCTTTTAATATTTATTTACTGTTTATTTTTTTACTCATATTTTGTCCCTAACCTTTTCAGAGA
Organism: Micrasema longulum; assembly: GCF_059751315.1. NCBI lineage: Eukaryota > Metazoa > Arthropoda > Insecta > Trichoptera > Brachycentridae > Micrasema > Micrasema longulum. The sequence goes on from NW_028278105.1 coordinate 72,765, forward strand.
CGAGGACCACAAAGATCTGTAGATGTAATAGTGTCAGCGACATTCTTCATGATGGTTCTACTTATATCTTACTTAGTCATCGAGCTCCTAAAGGTATTTTTTTTTCTATTTATTTAGCAAACACTATATTCATGTAAAAATGAACTGCTTGTTAATTAGAAAGTCCAATTGAATTAAACAGGTGATAAAAACTACGATTTCACAATAAACAAAATAAAACATGAAAATGGCACTTGCTGTGTCGGTAAACATGTGGTCACTTGAGGGGTTTATAATATACAGTCAGGAGGCCCAAAAATAGCAACTTTTCAAGAATTTTTCCTTAGAAGACTTTTAAATTTATAAATGTAAAAATTTGTACACATATTATGGGAACTTTTAACTATATTTCAATATTTTTTATGTGTAAAAATAGTTATTTGACAGCTGCTATAGCTGATCTCCAAGAGCTTCTCTCAAAAAAGGCACCTTGCAGTAACCACGGCATCTTTGGGATGGATTATCTAAATTAAAAAAATCAGACGGATTTCATTAAAGTAATGTATAATTTTGTAATCAGTCGAAGAAATAAGCAAAAGGTTATTTTTTTTGACAAAATGGCGGCACCTCGACTCATTTTTCACCAAAATTTTGGCCTTCAATTGTTTATAAAAAAAGAAATATTCATCGGTGAGAAAAAACCTTCGATAAATTACTAAAAAATATACATAAAAAGCTTGTGTTCAAATTTAGACTGATCGGACCAGCCGTTTCCGAGAAATCGTGGTCACCTTGAGTCTGTACATATATGCGTGTAACTTCGAAAATAATCGCCGGATTGACTGGAAATTTTCTGTGTGTGTACTTAAATATATGTACATAACCAAAATAAAAATCAATTAAAAAAAAATTCTAACTGTATATAACCCCTTAAACCTGTGACGTAAAGTGATATACATACATACATGTAAACCGAGTACATGTATGTATGTATATCACTTTTTTGAAGTAATAAGGGTCTATGAAATACTGTCCAGTAAAAAAAATTTTTTTTTGCTGCTTATTAATAGCATATTTTTTTTTTAAATTTATAATTTCGAATTCCCGCAAAAACGGTCATTGCATTGGCCACGCCCCTAATACATCACAATTCATGTTCATTTTCAACTTTGTTCCAAACCATTAAAAATTTTATGGAACATTGTCACGAATATTGGCGTCACAACTGCCAACTGTCACGAATGCCAAACATATCGCGTTTTTCTAGTGACATATTTTATTATATTTTCTTTTTTAAAGTTATATATAAAAACATTTCTCCACAACAACCATGTTGATTTTGAAAGCACAATTAATTATTTTTAATCCATTTCATATATTTTTATCTATTTTCGTAGTAAGTGATATTTCCCTATTAAATGCTTTTATTTTTTACCACACGTAAGAAAACATTTTTGTGCTTAATTTCCCGTAGCACTAAACTTCCTCATTGGGCGAAGCATAAGAAACAAGTAAACAGCTGCTTGTCCATGCTGGAGCGGTCCCATTCATTACGTTTTGTTTCCGAGTAGGAATCTGGCCAGGCGGAGACCTGCAAGGGCGTGGAGGCTCTGGGCTGGGCCCTGGCCCTCGGGGCCTCTCTGCTGCGGCTGGCAGCGCTGGGCACGCGGGCGGCCCGCAAGCACCGCTGCCTGCCCGTGCTACTGACGGAGCAGCTGAACCTGCACCTGGCCATGGAGCGCCGCCCGGCGTCCAAGGAGCGCCTGGCCGTAGCCAACAATGTGCTCAAGCTGGCCGCGGACCTCCTCAAGGTGAAAACTTGCGCACGCTAATTTGCTGCTTTATAATTTGAGTTATTTTTCTCTGCTATTTCACATGTGAAATTTATTCACTTGTTCACAGGTGTTATCGTAGATAAATGACAAAGAAATAATTTCATACTTTCATAATTCCACTTATGTTCCTCTTAAGCTATGGTTTCCTAAGAGAGGTGCCACCATCTAGCGGCCGTTATGTAGTAGTGGATGGCATCATGATTATGAATCAGATAGTTCAGGTTTTCTAGAGTGTTAATTGTGAGTTTAATGTCGAAAAGCGGTGTCGTCATTTGCAGGATGGCCGTCTCAGTAGTTCAAACAGTTTGGGAACGTGAATTGGATTTTTAGAAATGACTAAATTTCGATATTTGCATTAAACCTTAAAATGAGCATATTACTCGTAAACCCGGCAAAATCCGAAATCTTGAAAAAGTGAGATGTGAATTGAAACTTACTATTAAAACTTATTGACACTTCTTATTCAAGACAAGTCGCTCAAAATTCTTTCATTAACTGTAGCTGCGCAGAATATAACAAAATTTGTTCCTCCCTTGATATATTTGATTCTAAACTTTCTCATTAATTTTTATTTTATTAGAACTACTTAAATTAAAAATGTATTTCCATCACGTTATTCTCCTGTCTCTAGTCTTTGTAGGCATTTTAAGGGTAATCTCCTCAACAGAATCCCTCCTGTTTAAAAGCGCTTTGGGAACGAAATCATTATTATTTAATTTAACTCTCTCCTATGATATTCTTTAAATATTATTATATACTCTTACATATTTTTATTATTTTTAAAATATGTTCATTAGTATGTCTACAAAAAGTATTATATAGTCTTGAAAAACTTTAATTGGACTCATACACTATATTACAATATGAATTATTTATAAATTTACTGTTGTTTTTCTATAATAAACAAAAAAACTTGTATAAAGTTTATATTTGAAGCACTAACTTTGTGGTTTAATAAAATAAAAAGGAATCAATTCATTAGTTACGTAAACCTTAACAAAGAGGCTTATTTGCTTTGAAACCGGTCGGTGAAAAATAAAAATTAGTGGTTAAAAACAAAGTTGTTTTATTTATTTTATTAAAAAAACTTATGCCTAATACAATCGTTTACATTAAAAGCTTTGTCAGTACTTCAGATTTTCAGTTTTTTTTTTCTAAAAAAAATAATAATAATACAATAGTGTACACTTAACTGTATAAAATTGCTGAAATAACTGACAAATCATAAGGCTTATCCCATCTATGTAACTCGTTTCTCTATCGACTTATCTCAATCTGTAAACAATGTCTGTGAATAATCTAAACTTTTATAAGTTAATGACATTAAGTTAAATACATAATCTTGCAGATATGTGACATTTTATATTATTTGTAATTTGTAGGAACTGGAGAGCCCATTCAAAATATCAGGATTGAGCGCGAATCCATATCTTTATACAATCACCAAGGTCGTGGTGCTGTCGGCTCTCTCGGGAGTCCTGTCCGAGTTACTCGGCTTTAAACTCAAACTGCTCAAGATCAAGATCAAGTAATGTGACTTCTATATCATCCAACACCTCGTCAATGCGTATTAAACATACAGACACGATATTTTCAGTGTGTATGTTAATATTTAGCGCTACAAAAAAAATTACAAATGGAGAAATTGAAGAATCGAGGATGTGGAATACGCAGTGTGTAAAGTGATTGTAAAAATGACAACCTCCGGTATCAACTGTCATCAAGAAGAAGGAATTTGGCTGGCCGGGCCACATGATGCTATTCATTCTGAGAGCCTTAACCACGCTCGTCTACGCTCTCCAGTCTTGGACTTCTGCAATTTATGTGTGCACTGGGACCCGGATTTGACGCTGGAGGATTCGCAGGAGTTGGTAGGCCTGGATGCTGTGAAAATTCAATAACTTGACTCGTGAACAATATAATGGCGTGTGTACATTATAATCTAGAGTAGAAATTGGTATATTATTTCAACAACTCAAGTCCCGAATCTGATAAATATTCAACCCTTGTATAGTGCTATGCCTTAAGGCTTATTATTTATTTTGTAAAAGATACATTTTCTGTTGGAATTTTTACTAGCATGTAGGGAGTATGCATGTAGTTGTGTAGCAAAACTTTACTTGAATGGATAGATTTGTAGTATGTATGTAAAAATTGAATGTTAGAAACATTTGTTGTATTTAATATGCATGCTGTACGTAGTAGCAATGAGTACTTTTAAAGAAAATATGTACATAAATATACTTCGATGTTATTATCCCAAGTCAATATTCATGCCGTGTATCAAAAAAATATTTCTAACGTCTGCATCGATAATATGATCCATTTCTCTCGAGGAAACAAAAGAATTATAAAAGGAAATATGTGTTCAATCAAATAAATCCATACAGAAGCATAATATCCGTACCTCAGAGGCAGATGGATTCAAATCCAAACATCGCATGTTCAAAACAAGCCTAAAGAATCTACTTTCTCTAAGTAATTTCTAATAATTTATAGCACTTATTTGTATTTTCAGTATCTTAATACATTGGTTCTTTCATTATACTTACATATCTTCAAAATCAATGGACACGAAAAACTGTAAAAACTGGATACGAAAATCGAAATTTCATTTCATCAAATTCTGAATTTGCATCCGTCTGCCTCTGAGGTACAGATAAGTATGTATGTTAAATACATAGTTTTCTTAACTAATTACTAGATCCATCATCAATTTTGGTTAGTTTTAAAAGCGTTTAATATTAAATTTACAAATGAGAGTGTATTTTCGTGCATATTGCAAGCGAGGTCTCAAATTAATGGATATTTTTTAATACCAAAGAGTTTGTGTAATGTTTTTTTTTTTTTTTTTTTAACATTACACATTATTTTTCCACTGTCAATCAAATATCATAGGATTAATTTTTGTTTTAATATTGAAGGGTTTCGGTTGTATGTCTATGGGACCAACTGTTGGTAGGAAAACTTTTTCAATCGAATAAGTGGTATTTAACATATTAATTGTAAATGTTTGGGTAATTAATTGAAATGGTGGAATGTAAAAATATTACGGGACAATTTTTCTAAGAACGGCACGCTACTTCAAAAAAAAATATTTGCTGACTCCCAAATTGAAGCCACAAAATGTCGATTTTAATTCCGTCAATAAGCTTTCATTGGATATTGTTATGCAGTATATTTAGATACGCAGAATTACATTTATGGCGTACACCGGAACCTCTTTTTACATGGTTTCGAAATATCACGGTACAAAGATTAAATTAAAAAAAAAGTTGCATTGACTTTTACAATGCATAATAATTATGTAAAACTATTAAATTTTGGGCTTCCCTAAATCGCTCTTATTTGGAGAGGTATGGGCAAGGGAAGGGTGATAGTAAATAATCATTGTTACGATTTTTTTTAAGTATTTTTTAAAGATGAAATGGGTATCCGGTAACTCAGCCTAATTTTTCTATCCGGGCGGATACCAGATATTAGTTCAATATTCGGTAATCATTAAACAGCAAAAAATTATGAAATCAAGGATTCGAATTCAAGTATATGCCGTGTTTGGGAAAGAGGAAGTAACCCTCATTTTTAAAAAAATTGACTTTTATTACATAAAAGCTTTCACCAGTGTTCAGCTCTACTCAGTGTTACTCTATAAAATTCATTTAACCCGCAAATAAAAAATGTTAACCAAAAATTATTTTTTAATCAAAATGTATTTACGTGAGTAAAAAAGCCCAAGGGGTGAAACTACCCAAAACCATTATAATTCAAAGGCTAAATATCTGGCTTAGAGGCTCACCGAATATCCAGTATCAGGCCAAACCACTATCTGTTTTATCACTAATTTTGTTGTCATGTTATTATATTTTTTAATATAATTAAGGTACAATAAATAGTAAACAATTTAATTTTTCTAAATCCCTGAATGGTTTTTATGTAAGGAAACCTATGCGTGGTTCTTTTTTAGTATACCAACTTCGTTTATGTTTTTTTTTTTAAATATGCCATGTTGATTTAAAACAAAATAAAACAACCATTTGAATCAACATATTACAACAGGACGAAGAACAGTTTAGAGAAGGGAATATTGAAATCTAGGCATTTATAGGGCATACGACTTATCATTGGCTGGTTTAAGTGTTTTGAAAATGCAAAAGTATAAATTATTTTAAAATCTTATTTATTAAAAAAATTCAATTGATTAAGTTTTACAGCAAAAATGTTCACATCGCAATCAACCACAGAGTATCGAATAAATTTATTCTGAATTGAAATGCAATGAATAACATACTTCACGTTAAACGTCCATTCTTTGAAAAATTTATCGTTATTCCATGTCCGCTCCCTGGTTGGAGCATATGGTGTCCACAAAGATCCTCCAATCATCTCTGTCGGCTGCCAGCTCCTGTGCATCCTCCAAGTCAGGTTCGCATCCTGTAGTTCTGACACAAACTGCCAATGAACAGTCAGCAGTGGACGTCGAGAACCTGATGCCTTGTAAAGTAGGCAAGCGTGGTTAAGGCTCTCAGGAGGCATCCGCAGCACATGTGCGATACGGTACGGTTGGCTTGGCCATGGCTAAGCCAACCGTATCGCCTCCGCTTAGTGACAGTTGTCATCGGAGTTTGCTGCGTTCGTTCTCTTATTACTTCATTCCTCACAAAGTCAAACTGCCGCACACCCGAGATTCTTCTGAGACACCTATTCTCAAAACTTAGAATTTTGCTGTTTTGGGCCCTAGTGAGGTGCCACGATTCGCGTCTCTAGAGGAGAATAGGTGTTATGCAGGCGTTACATAGGCGGCATTTGGTTTTCGCTGAGTAAATATCCGATCTCCAGACAGTCTTCATACTGATAAATGTGGCGCCTGCTATTCCTAGCCGCACTCCCAGTTCCTTTTGAAAGCTGCCATTTTCCGTAACATATACTCCCAGGTATTAGAAATTCTCGACCATTTCAATGACTTGAAAAATTGTATTAAGGTGTTATTTTTATTTTTTAATACATTTACATAATTTAAACATATTTTTTGATTGTTTATATTCATTTTGAAATTAAGGTGTTGTGTTATATTTGTAATGTTAGAATATTAATATTGAATCATCACAATAATTTGTTATTCTGTTTACAGAATTGTCTTAAGAAAGTAAGGCTTTTAATAATGTTTTACTTAAGATTTTAAATTGTTTACTGAATCTATGAGGTGCACGATTTATTGATGTAAATTGCTCATTCGATCATTTACGTAAGTAAAATCTATGTATTCTAGATTTAAAGAATAGTTATTAAACTACTAGAAATTGTGTACTAGTATTTTTTCCTGCGGGATTTAACAAAGTAGGTATTATTTTTTTGTGCCTATGAAATTCCAATTTTGTGCATGTATTTTTGCCACAAAAAACTGTGTGATTAATCCCTTTTTTAAGTTATTCTCGATAACGTGGGGTAAATACTTCACCTATTCTACCGTCAACTTAAGAAAAGACTTTTGACGTTTTTGAAGTTCTGTAAATATAGACTTTATGTTGAATATTGAATTATATTGTGCATGTTCATTTTAAGGAGTTTCGCAGTATGATTAATTAAAATTGATCGACGATAATTTTGATGTTGAACTATTACGTATTAAGCTATTTAGTCGTGAAGACCCGTTTCTATTTACCCCAAAATTATTTCAAATCGATATTGAAAATTAAAAGAAAAAAATGCCACAACACTATTGTAATATGTCAAAAGTACCTTCTTATATTGTCTGAACTGTAGGTACAGTTTCCGGCATTATATATTGTACATCGGCACTTAGATAGAGTCAGTCGCCATTTCATCAAACTTGACATTGTAGAGCGTCGTCTCTGTTGCACGATTCAAATTCGAATCAGAGCAGGGCTGTTAAAGTTTTCATACTTATAATTGTAAGCATTATAAATAATAAAAAAAACATTTAAATAACTGTAAGCATTTTTATAACTGATGACTTATGAATTGTCAAAAGTTGGAGAAGAAGTAATCTATTATTTTTGTTCAATTTACAAATTAATACGGTATTTTTAGATTTACAAATTGTTGGGAACAAAAAAACCTAATTACAGGGTAATAATAGAGAGTTACGGAAAACACCTCGCAATTAAAAGAGGTGGGTACATTAATATTCAATCAATTTTGGAAATCCCAAAAAGCAATTATTTAAATAAATCTCCATTAAAACAATTCAAATAAATTCAATTTACAGTTATTAGATTAGATACAATATTTTATGTGTAAATATGACGAACCGTCCGGGTCTTAGTAATGACTCATGAGTGGAAACAAAAATAAAAACTTCTTCTCTAACATTTGACATCTCATAAGTGCTCAGTTATAAAAATGCTTCAGTTATTTGACTATCCAAACTTCTGATAGTTTATTTTAATTTTAGTTTGATAGTTTTTATTTAAGTCTGATAGTTTATTTTATTGATAGTTAATTTAAAATTGTCCCAACCGTCCTTAAGAACGCTTAACAACTACTGGCGGACATTACACGTGACGAGTGTATGACAAAGACGAAGTTCTACAAAGCCAAATATAGCCGAAGGTGTCTTTCTAAATGCCGACGTACGATATATATTGCCGGGTACTGTAACTTCAAAATCAGGATTTTTAAGTCAACCACTTAAATCAAATATTTGTATCTTCTTCCATGAATGCTACAAATAGACACGTCGTGATGCATTCAAGTAATATTATGATGATTTGAATGTACGACTTGTTTATTTGTCGCATTCATGTACGAGGATACAAAAATGTGTTTTTAGTGGTTAACCCCTTTTCCCTTACAGTACAAATTTGTCCTGGTGCAAACTAACTCGTATATTTGTTATATGTGATTGAATTTTATGCAACTTATCACTGTCGGGACATCTTTAGACATTTTCGAGTAGATTCGGCCATTTTGAAGTAATTAATTCCAAAAATGACTCCTGGGGATCTGTTTTGTGTAGAGCTGTCACCCCTTTGTGTAAAATTACTGCTTCTTTACAAACTTGAGTATTGAAATTATGATAGCAAGTAAGTTTTTCATGTAAATACAGTACAACCCCCTTTTTATGTTTTTCGAGAGAGCAACCAAAAAGTGTAAAACTGAGGAAAACGCTAAAATGAAAAATGTTTGGAATTACATAAAAATAAGATCAATGCACTAGACTGCAGTGTAAATATAATGCCAGAAAAATTATAAAAACTTGCATAATTGGGAAAATTTGATATTTTAACCTATTTTCATGATTTTTTTATTTTTTCAATCGATATTATACAGTTTGTTTTTTTTTTAATAAAAACAAACACGTTTTAATAATTTTATGTCCTTAAATTTAAAAACATGAAAATAAAAATTTGAATTTGCATAAACTACATACAGTACTGTTCCCACTAAATGTTGGAATTTTTTTCACTATGACACCACAGAATTTCAACTGTCATGTAGATGTACATCACAGCAAAACTGTTTCATGCTTTTATTATAACTGTTTAAACCATTGTCTTTTCACATTATGTTTATAACTTAAAATAATATTTCTATTGACACATTTTTAAACTTTCTGCACCTAAATTTATTGATTCAAAGACTTTATCCTACCATGATCAAAATGCATCAACTGCCTGTCACAATTTAGTATAATATCCGTACCGTAGCACGTGACAACAAAATAAATTATTTTAATTAAATTACAAATTTAAAAGCTTCAATTAAATTAACTTAACAATAGAATCACCATGTAAAGCGCCCTTGAGGTATTTTATTACGAAAATGGCGCTATATAAGTTATCCACAATAAATAATAAATATCAATATGCCATTTTTGATCAAAAAACTAACCCCAAAGGACATCGGCACGTCACTAAGATTGTGTTTGCTTGAAAAATGTATCAAAATAAAATGCAAAATAGCCTCTATGAAAATTAGACACTTAAACAAAAAGGTCAATTACACAGCACCTACTTTGAATTTAGTTACAGACAATAATTTACTTGTTTTTGTTATCTTGCTTTTATTCTCCATTGTGAGCAAAGGGGTGGTGCGTGGCTCGGTGTTTTTTGACACATCGAATGAGTTTCGAAAAATTTTCAACGTAAAACCGGGGCTATGAAAATCGTTAAAACCGTTGATTGGGGGGAATATTTGAATGAGAATTTATAGGAAAAAACGGGACCTGATCATTTCGGCGTAGAAATCGGGAAAGCATACAATTGAGGAACATAAAAACGAAGTTTTACTGTATGTCGTATTAGAAAAATAACAACTTTTTGACCTGTCTCTTAGTGTAATGGTCAGCGTGTTTAACTACCATGCAAGAGGTCTCGATTCCCGACATGGTTGATATGAAATATTTATTAAAAAGGGTGTTTTTACACTAGAATATTTCAGAATAGAATATAGTCCCTGTACTGGTACCTGAAGCGTTAGACTGATCATCTTATCTTCATGTAACAAAAATGATCAAGATACACTGAGATTGGTGTACCAATGCAGTGCCCTATGCACCATTAGGTGCGAAAAGGGAAGATTGATGATGAATTCCCTGACGTTACAAATTTGTACCACTTTTTTCACTCAAAAAAAAAACATAAAAAATGCATAATTGTTTTCAAGCTATAAATAACATAATTCAAAATTAAAAACTCTACTGAATTCAGGGTCAAAGGGTCAACTCAAAAATGTTTATTTTTAAGTTGCCCAGTTGTAGAAATTACCCCATGATATAGTATAATTGGTTATTTTTAGCAAAGATTATGCGGTGCATACAATCTTTTTTATTCCAATAATGTTTAATTTTCACTTAAATATGATTTGAATAGTTGTGTGAATAGGGAAAAATAATTTATTTTTTTTTACATTTTTAAAATAATAAAGGTCTACGAAACACTGTCCAGTAAAAAAAAAATTTTTGCTAATTATTAGTAGCATAAAAAATATTTTTAAATTTGTGATTTTGAATCCCCGCAAAAACGGTCATTCCATTGGCCTCGCCCCTAATACGTCACGATTCGTGTATATTTGTTCCTGCCCATTCAAATTTGTTTAGAACATTGTCACGAATCTTGATGTCACAACCGCCAAGGACAAACATGTTGCGTTTTTCTATCAACGTATTTTTATTAAATTTATTTTTTACATTTATGTGTGAAAACATTTCTCCACAATATCCATGTTGATTTTGAAAATACAATTAATTATTTTAAATCCATTTCATATATTTTTATCGGTATTCGTAGTATGTGATATTTCTGTATTATGTTTACCTATGTGTTAAAAATGATGCATTAGAATATTAACAAAGAATACCATCAGTAGTATGATGGCAAAATGGCTTATCTGTCACTTTTTCCAAAAAGGACATTTTTTCATAAAACATCTTAAAATCTGATACTCTTTCATGTGACAAAAGGATATAAATATTTATCTTAAATTTCTTTTTAAATGGCCATGTAAAAATATTTAAAAAAACTATGTGACTTATCTGTTATTTTTGCACTTAAAGCTATGTGACAGAAGGTATTATTTGCTCTTCCTGTACAGTTTAGAAAATGACAGATATACACATCCTTTTGCCATCGCCCTATTGACATGTATTCGTCCAATTTTCTTTGTGACTTTGATTGGCTTATAAAAACGTCAAATTTTTGTGTTTGGAATAAATTTTAAATACCTTCCTGTGCATGTTTAAAAAAATTACAAAAACTTTTCTTGATATTATGTAAATTGTCTCATTAAATATTATTTGTTCTTTAGAGTAAGAAAAAAAAGTTTAAATCATCTTTTAAAGTGCTAAAATAATGTCGTGATCTCATGAAAATTTCAGATTGCTTAAAATTCTTAGATCTTATAATGTTTAAGGAATTCGTTTCGCGGGAGGGGGAAACATCAACATGTTTAATCAAACTAATTTGTTTATTTTGAAAGTAGAAGTTATTTATTAATATACAAAAAGCCGAAAGATCGTCATCGCCGGCCTTCCAAAACGGCGGGAGCCCGCAGGCGTGAAGAAGAGGCATTCGGCTCGATGGTTTCTCGAAAGGCGCGAGATTGACGCGGGGGTAGGCGAGAGGGTTTGCTAGCGATAGGGTCTCGCGGAGGCGTCTGGTGAAGTCCACGTGAAAACTTATAATATTTATGAATAATTACTTATTTTGTAAAAATGTATTACTAGAGCTTAAATTTAAAGTGTAGTATGTATTAATCATGCCATATAAATGTGAATATCTATAAGCACAATTCATTATACATTGTTTAATAATAATTTCTAGCTACGCAATTTTTGTAATTTAAATGCTGTGAGGGACAGTGTGTAAATTGTTTAAGAGAAAAAAAATGGATAAAATTTAAAAAATATATTTAATATTATGCAACAAAAAATTATGTTTATATTATGTATTAACAAAAACAATAAATACGTTTTTTTCAATTATCTGTCTCCTCTAAACAATTTACCATTTGCTCTTTACAGAATTAAAAAAATTTGCCGACATGTATTTTCTAGAATTTGCCTTTTATTCTTCAGAGAGTAATAATAATGAAATTAGTGGTGAGCTGATTTTAATTTTCTAGTGAAAAAAATATCAATGTAAAACTGTCTTAGAAATTAAACTCTAAAAAGTGCTATGCCAAATTGTTTAACATAGAAAATCACAGAATTAGAAATTAAACTCAAAGTGCTATACCAAATTATTTAACATAGAAAATCACAGAATTAGAAATTAAATTTAAAAAAGTGCTATACGAAATTGTTTAACATGGAAAATCACAGAATTATTACTTAACACATTAATTTTATAAATGAGTGCTTTTGAGTTTTAATATTTATTTTTTGTCAAACTATAATAGAAACACCAATAACATCCCATAAGATTAAATTTTTCTCGCAAAAAGCTGCTAATACTAATGTTATCCGTATTATGAGAATCTTGTGAGTTTTTATTAATAATAAATAAATACATACATTTTGAACTTATCTATGAAATATGTACATATTTTATCTTTTTTAATGTAAAAAATCCATAATGTACCGACTTATTTTTTATACTGCATTAGTTTTAATTTTATGGTTATGGTATTGCTTTTGAAATACATAATGGTACAAAAGTTCTTAATTTTATAATGCCCTTGATATTAACTGTTATTAACTTTAATACACTTTGCTTTGTTATTTTAGGTTATGTATAATCACATAACACCAAATGCCTATTCACATAGTTCCTTTTTGCATTTTAGATACATTGTTAGTTGTATTAAAATAGCTGGAAAAATAACATACATTGAATAATATTAGATGTTTACATAAGTTTTGTCTGTTTTTTTACAAATTAAAAAATGAGCATCCAAAGTAAAACAAAATGGAAAAGATTATTACATATAAAGTTCTCCAAAACGAAAGTCATTTTCAGAAGAGGTGTACAAGTTTGGATTTTATCTAATAAAAGAGACCATTGCAGGACACTGCTGCGAGACATTGCATAGATTTGTACACTATTAAGCGGGTTGCCCAGATGTTTATTATGGTGGCTGTGCTCTCGTCGTGTCTCGCTCTCTCGCGCCTAGCTTCGATCGGTCTCGGTCGCTTGTCGGTTTTTTGCGCCCGAGTTAAAGGATCTCGTTAGGTCTCGCGAGGAAAACGAGAACGAGCATGTACACACTTGTTCAAAAAGAAGAGATATTCGCTTATGGCCACATACCGTAGCCATAAAAAAAGGTTATTGCATCTATGCAGTCTGGAGCTGCAGCTGAATCAGTTTATAAGCCGATATGGTTCGCATTCGATTTCATGGACTCATTCTTAAATGATATTTTTTAATGTAGATTGTAAGTTCAATAGACCATTTTTAGAAAATTGAGTTATGAATGCCAATACGTTCATTATCTTATTACGCGTCCATGTAGCTAAAGAATTATTCTTTTTTCCGTTACTAAATAGTATTTTCAGCATTTTTTGAGTGCCAATCTCCACTTCCTGATTTTACTTATTTGATTTTAAAAACAAATAATATGTCTTGCAAAATTTTCAAAATGGTCTATTGAACATACAAGAACTACGGCAGCGAAACAGCAGCAGAAATTTCTACGTCCATTACTGCGGGAATCTTCAGTACTAATGAAAAAACGAGTGTGTACAGATATGCTCTCGTCGAGAGCCTCATTGGCTGAGACTCTTGGCGAGATGTTCTCGAGGAGTGTGTACAGTCGCCATTAAAGTTTTATGTTTTTGTAATATTTTTTATTTTTAACATTCTTTAATAATATGCATGCTTCCACTTTTCATTATGTTGTATCCCAACTCAACACAGGGCTCTTGGCCTCATAGAGTTAGGGATATGTTATTATTTTTTTGTAATATGTATTAATGATTATCCATAGTAATCCCCCCTCACTCAGATTGCGGCTTGTTCCTCGATTACCTCGGTGTGCCCGGAATCATTTATACAATAAAGTAAATAAATTATATGTTATTTGAAAAAAAAAATCTGCTCTACAAGATATTGTGTTTGCTTTCACGTTACATATGTATATTATATTATTTTATTACAAGCCTTCAAAATGGAAAATCAAGTAGACGAGTGTGAGCATTTTCGGCACTTTATTTTGTTCGCGTTCAATCGAGGGAATAAAGGAGAAAACAAGTCAGGAGAATACATTATTGACCAATTTTTTGTAATTTGTCCTTTTTATTTTGACAAAAACGAACACAACTTTTGTTTACATACCGACCCTGAAAATTCTCTTAAATTATTTTTCAACAAATTAGTCAATAATTTTCTCCTATTAGGGAATAATCCCTTGATTGAACGCGAACAGAAAGAGGTGTTGAATATGCTCACTTTCATTTACTTGACATTCCATTTTGAAAGCTTGTAATTTAATAAAACTATATATGTAACTTAAAAGCAATCAAAATATCTTGTTTGAAATGACATATAAACATTTATGATTTAATATATTACAACAGAGATAAAGAACTTTTTAGAGAAGGTAATATAGACGTCCCCACGGGGCTTGTGACCTGTCATTGGCTGGTTTAAGTGGCCACTTTATACACTGTATAACATTCACCATTCTTCCCATATTTGAACATCTATATTCCTTCGATTCGTCCATCTGTTGACGTTTGTGGAGTTAGAGAGCTGAAACCTTTATTGTTGCGTGTAATATTTTGATTGTGTTTTACTTTTGGTGCTCATTTTTAAATTTTAATAAAAATAGACAAAACTTATGTCAACATCCAATATTAACAACATTTTAACTTCTCAGTAGCGCGTAAAATGTTTGGTTGAAAATTTTCTCAGTAATATAAGTATAGTTTATAGAAAAACCAAAATAACTAAATCAGCAAGGTAGATATTAGATGTTCTGACATATTCAAATTCTAATGGTTTGTTTGTGGCAGTTGTTTATTGTACGTTTCCTTTCTCATTATATTTCTCATTAGGTTAACTTGAAATAACTTTTCTGCAAAATATAATAAATTGATTGAAGATTTTTCAACAAATACTAATCCAAATCTCATTTTTATGATAGATTACGTAGACTGTAATACAAAATACCTTTTGTGCGTTATGTTCCTTCAAGAACAGTTCTCCATTAGAAAGAACAGATTTCTGTTTAATATAATACTATGTAAAAATATATTCTTCACTATACAGAAATTATTTTTCAAATGAAATTATATTTTCTTATTATACCTGTAATATTTTATTAATCGTGAAATTGTTGTTCTATCGTGCGATTTTGACGAGTTAAAATCTACAAAATACACTAACTAGACAAATAATACAATTGTTTTATTTCTGATTAACTGTTTACCGAAACTGAATGTAAAATAATATAAACATGTAAAAGAGTTCCAAAATTCACACAAGAAGTAATTTTGATGGAAAACACAGGTTTGTAATTAAAATTATTTATTTTTTATGTATGGAATAGCATGTCCGATAAATGGCCTCCACAGCTTTTCTGGCACGGCACATACACACTCTTTGTCGATTTTTTTTATGACCGTTTTCCATAAATATGGCTGAATTTCATCGATACAGCCCTTGATATCCTCCTTCACGGCGAGGGTGGTCATGGGCTTGTTGGCATAAACCTTAGACTTCAAAAAAACCCAAAGGAAAAAAACAAACGGTGTTAAATCGCGTGATCTGGCGGCTAATTCTAATCACCAAAACGATGCAAATTAATCATGCAGTAATTGAATTGTTTCTCCGGCTGTGACATTTGGCATCATCTTGTTGAAACCACATTTCGTCTACATCCATATCTTGCAATGTAGGCACAAAAAACTGGATTGTCGCGTTAGCGTGTACCATTAACCGTTATTGCCTGGCCAGCAGCATTTTTGAAAGAGAATCGTCCGATGATGCCTACAACCCAAAATCCGCACCAAACAGTGACACGCTGTGGATGCATTTAATTCTCAACAATCACTCGTGGATTTTCTGAACCCCAAATGCGACCATTTCGATGATTAATGAAGCCGTCAAGATGAAAATGAACCTGATTGCTGAAAATTATTTTGTTTGAAAAATCAAATTATTTTTAAATACTGCTCAACAGAGAAAACGCATTGTTCTCTCGTGTAGCACTTCATTTTTAATAACCCTGAACTGTTAGTTGTCATGGTGCCTTTTTTTTTCACCGGCAATGCTTTACCACACGAATGGCGCAATTAAAATCTTGCGTGAATTTTAGGACTCCGTTACATAGTAATGTATTGTAACATGGAAGGTCTAAATAAAATATTGATTAGAAAGAGATGGTTCTACACTGCAATATTTCATGTTCTTGGAGCGTTAAGCTGATCATCTCACCTTCATGTAATAGTTTTATTTATTTATTCATATATATGTACATTACAAAATGGAATATCTTAATTCACAGATATAGAAATAATTAAAATAATAAAGTAAAATTAGGTATTTACAAAAATAACACATATATATACATAATGCCTGGAGAAAAATATGTTAAAAAAGTAAGAGAATCTTGTAATGAAAAACTCTCTCAGAGACGTAAAAAATTTTAATGTCCAAAGTAATATTGTTCAACATAGAGATAGCCTTCCAACAGGCATAACCATTGGCAGGTTAGTCCTGTATATTGGAATGTGAAACAGTCTATGCCGACGCTGTCTAAGGTAATTATCCGGAACATAAAAGCTAATGCTCCGCATAATTTCAGGGTTGTCAATAATAGCACGCAACAATCGAAAGAAGTACATAGTTAAATACACATTCCTTCTAGTCTTCAAACTGCTGTAACCAAGCATACCCTAGAGGAACTCAGTGGGATAAAGCCATAGATAATATCCGCACCCCTCATGTAGAGAAACCAAGAAATTTCTTCTGAACCCTCTCCACCATAAGAGAGTACTTCAACTCACACGGTCCCCAAATTATCGAGCCACTCTCGAGTCTACCTCGCACCAACGAGTTATAAAGAATTCTCAGTACTCGTGTACTACCAAAAACCCTGACAGCACACAAGACGAATCCTAACATCTGTTTTGATCTGATCATGAAACGTCAGGGAACTAACAAAAGTAATGCCTAGATCTTTAACTTTCGAAATTCAGATTAGATTCTGGTCATTCGTTCTATAGCGGAAAAAAAGCGTTTTGTGGGCCCTGGCGATGATTGATATACGCTGCATTTAGTGTAACAATGCAGTGATGATGATGAAAATGTAACACCTAAATGTTACTTTTAGCTCTCCGAACTTCAACCAAATAAACATGTTACAAAATAATTATCACTACTACTACCGTCACACCATTTCCTCGTAGGAGTATCCAGAGAGGATGGAACGCCACACACTTCTATTCTAACATATTCTTAACGTCTTACGTCTTACCATACATAGCCTTCGATTACGTCAGCTTTTGGCATAACCAGACTTGAGGTTTTGGTTTATCTGGTCATGCCACATCATGGTCGTCCTCGTCCTACATTACCATTTATTCTCGCCATATCTGTTTTAAAATTCTTTCGTCATCCATACGTTCTGCACGAAGACACCATCTAAGTGACCATTTCTAAATTTTATCAATTATACCCATCTCTGATTTGCACGTTTGTCTGATTTCATAATTCGTAATCCTGTCAAACATCAATTTCTCACATATCCGTCTAAGAATTTAAAAACTACAAAACTTTAAAAAAATCATTGCTCTGATATGATGCATAAAAACTAAAAAATAAAAAAAAATTATGGCTTAGTTCAATAGTCTATTAACATATAATAAAAAAAACACTTAACTTCCTCATTGCAAGTACCACTGTTAAAGATTGTCAAAATTGTAAGGAAAAGCTAAAGGTCATTCAATAATTATTATCTGTAAGTACTGGATTAAAAGCTTACCTTTAATACAATAATAATCTCAGCAATTAATATACATTTGTAAAAAATATTCTTCTTTAACTTGGGATTAATCAATAAAAACTTCAGAATAACAAACTAAGTAAGTATGTAGTTTTATTATATAAATAAGAGTAATCTTTAAATCCACAAATTTGGGATAACCAGTGACCTGTTTCATTGCTTTCGCGATATCTTCGAGACTGATATCTTTATTATATAATTCGATATTTGTATAAAAACAGTAAGGACGGAAAATTCAAAATTATAATATAATGGTGATTGAATATAATTATTTTTGTTTGACGGACCTATTTCTAAAAGGTTTCAGCGTGAATAGAGTTAATGTAATGCCTGAATTGAACTCCCTGGGGATCTGTTTATATTAACATATTACAACGTAGATGCCTAGACTTCTATATTACCTTCTCTTAAATGTTCTTCATCTCTGTTGTAATATGTTAATATAAACAGCTCCCCAGGGAGTTGAATCCAGTCCTTGTATACAAAAATTTGGACAAACTCAAAATATTGTTGATAAATCCACCTGGTCCATGAAGAAGTATAGAAATTGAAAAAATAACATTTGCAGGCGTTGCCTAGTATGTAGGTGAAATAATTCAATTAGATGAATCTTACCCGCATAAATAAAGGTTTCAGCTC
This sequence comes from Micrasema longulum, assembly GCF_059751315.1. Classification (NCBI taxonomy): domain Eukaryota; kingdom Metazoa; phylum Arthropoda; class Insecta; order Trichoptera; family Brachycentridae; genus Micrasema; species Micrasema longulum. Next base: position 91,622 of record NW_028278105.1, read on the forward strand.
TTTAACTTCACAAACATCAATAGATGAAAGAATTGAAGGAATATAGATGTTCAAATATGGGCAGAATGGTGAATGTTACACAGTGTGTAAAGTGGCCACTTAAACCAGCCATTGACAAGTCATAAGCCCTGTAGATGCCGAGATTTCTATATTACCTTCTCTTAAATGTTCTTCATCTCTGTTGTAATATGTTATGCTATTTTAATGAGTAGGTAAGTACATAAATGACTTTTTAAATAATAAACTACAATGTTCCTTTACCAAGCGCCGAGTACTTACATGAAAGTAATTTGACATTTATTTGTTATTGTTTTTATTGATAAGTACAAATATTTAATTTTTTTAAAATTGATGTTTTTTTTTTTGGATATTCGTAAACCAATGATATACATAAAGTATTTGAAAATACTTTGAGTTGGTGAAATAATGTCTGCAATGATTGAAATAATACATTTTACTCAGCAAACAAAGTTTTCAAAAGATTATCATAAAAAGAATAATGATTCAATGGACCACAGAATCGCCGGTAGGAGTCGCTAGGTTACGTATTTTGCTCGCAGCTGTCTTCTGGCGCGCAGTCGTTTTTTAGCGTTTGTCGGCGTCGTATGCGCTGGGCAGTGATAAAAATGTCTGTTATGGGTTCTGATTTCTACGACGGTAGCAAGGTGTTTTCTTGGCTCTCGGATTTAACTGGATTACCCATTGATCTGGTGAGTAATTTTTATTTTATGCTGAATAATGCGGGGTACAGACAGGCCGAATCTCGGGAGTTTGTTTGGCCCCGCCGAATGACGGATGCTGCCCGTGCATTTGACATAAGCGTTGTATTTACACACACGTCGGTTGATTACCAAAACATTACTCGCCTCTGGCGTAATCTTTGCGATCAACGACATATAATAGTGTATTGTATTTTCCTCGCTTTCTTGAATGTATCCAAATAGCCTCGCGGTCATGATACAAAATATTTCGTAGGATAAATCATGTCATAACATTTCTTGAATCTAAAATTTTACAGTGAAAATATCTTTCGCGAGTTTCGAAATTTTCTTTGTTATAATTATATCCTCGATTACTTTATGATGCGCATTTTAAACGATTTTAATTTATAGTTTTTAAGGTATTTGTTAACCTATGCAACAGTTAGCTGTTCCATTCATAAGGCAGGGGTGTATTTTCGGTCGTCGCGTTTTTGGTGTTTATTTTATGCTAAGAAAAGAATATTGGCTTAGGGCCAAGGGAAGGAATCTGTTGCACTTGTGAATACTTAGTAAATACGTTTTAACTAACTTGTTTCCACTATCGATGGACCATTGGGCGATTAGGCCCAAGAAACAGTCACTCTCGTGTTTAAATAGGCTCACCTTTTGTATAAACGAATTGGCAATATAATTACACATTATCTCTCAAATTACTATCGCACGTACATGCAATTGTATTTTAAGTGATTGTGTTGAGTTTTGAGTCACCATTTATATTATGTTCCTACGTTTACTTAATAAACTACATTTCCATTTTATTTCTGATCATTCCTTAAATGTAGTTTTATTTACAAATGTAATTTTAAAATTATGGACCATTTATTCTGTCACCAATTCTTTTTCTGCACTAATTTTCATCATAGCACAACGTTCTTAAACATTGTTTTTTATAGATTATATCATTTTATGATATTTGACGTCTATAACTAAGTAGGTACTACTTTTAAAATCTTTTTGTCGATTTATAAAACGATAATTGTGTTAATTTTTTTAATTTTAAGGTTCTATAACTTTTTTTATAAATTAATATGGCATAGATTTGATGTGTAGTATATATAAATAACCACATGTTAATTATTGACAATTCTTGATGAAAACCCAGTGTATTTATGTAATAACTTATATTATTTGAATATAAGTTATAAATAGTATGTCTAATAATTTGCAAAAAAATAAATATAACATTTGTAAATACGAAATAATTATAAAAATCGACAAATATAATTATGTATTAGATAGCTATATTATCTCGTGTATTTACATACAAAATACACGAGAAAAACTATTTTCTCGTGCTACGAGAGTGGTTTAGAATAGCACCCCATTGGCGCAATTATGAATCTTCTCTATCCCCTAGATAGTGGTTAATTTGGGGATATTTATTTTTCCATGCGGCAAATTTTTGCTTCATATATGGCCACACTGATGATTAAACGTCAACAAATACGAACACGTGAAATAAAATATGATGATTTTCATTTAGAACATTATTGCGACCTTAAGCATTACTCAAAACACTTAATTAGGTTGAATTGACCAAACCGTATAAGTTTTATTTTCGTTTTTGAAGCAGTTTTATACACCATTTGACGTTTAATAATCAGTGTGGCCATTATATGAAACAAAAATTTGCCGCATGGAAAATCTTAGAAATCTTGGAAGACCTTATGCTTGCTAGGCAAACGCGCTATTTACTACCCCACTAAGTTGAAAAAACATGTAAAAAAATCTGTAGGTAAGTTGTCTTAAGGTCCTGGGCCTCGATTATGAAGGAAAGTTAAAATTTATTTTCAATTATATCTACAAAGTAAAATATGGTTTTCTGTAAGAAAAATAGAACATGTTTACATTTTTTTTTCTAAAAATATTCAATTACCGATTACCGACGAATACACTTTGAATTTTCATACAAATATACACGCTTTCGTACATAAATACCGACATTAGTTTATACCGTCTCAGTATATACCGATGAAAATAGCCGTTCATAATCGCAGCCCTGGAAAGTTGCACGGCGTCTATCATGAATCATGAACCCCCTAATAAATGTACAAAAATTAATACTTAGAGTGATGCTTCGATGTCCCCCTACTTTTGAGACATTGTTTCAATTCATGACGATACTGGACATTAGAGATTTTTTTTTAAAAGTCGTTGACACATTTCTAGTCATGCGGTTACAAGAGGAGATCCCATCGAAACGCTCTTACGAAATGTTCTTGTAATTTGAATTATTCAATATCAAAAACACGTACGACGTTTGCTCAGAGAAATTATTATTTTTTGCCCCGAGAGTGTTCAATGTCCTGGATGAACATTTTAAGTTCTCCAAAATGACTCCATTTTCAAGAGTTTGGATTGTGTCTAAGAGAAGAGACCGTTGCAGGAGACTGCAGCGAGATATTGCATAGATTTATAAACTATTAAGCGTGTTGTCCAGATGTTCATTGAAATGCATATATGTTTATGAAATAATTTTTAACTTTTTTTTGTTGCTATTATTTAATAATGTACATGCTTCCATTCTTAATTACTCTCCATTATTTTGTATCCCAACTCAACACAGGGCTCTTGGCCTTATAGAGTTAGGGATACGTTTATCTATAGTAATATATATATATGTATTAGTACGAATAAATAAATTAAAAAAAAAACAATACAATCAAAATAAAATTCCGGGTTTTGTTTGACGTGAAAAATTGATTTTAAAGGTTGTTCAAACTGCAATATTTCATTGTTTTTGGACTTGGATTGAATGATCACCTTACCTTCACGTGACAGATGATCGGAATACGCTGCATTTGGTTTATTATTGCAGTACCCTATGCACCAATGGATGCGGAAAGGGGAACGATTTGTTTTTAGAGGGTTCTGCCTGCGAAACTCGCGGATGTAAAAAGTATTTAGTCTAGTATCAAGTATATTGTTAAGTGTCCTCGGCACGGGTAACCCCATTGAGGTCACATTATTTTATTGTTAATCTTCGTTTATAATCGAAAAAAAAAAATAAAAAGATACTTTATTTATTTACCTCACCTTCATGTAACATTTAGTGTGGTAATGCACTGCCCCATGCACTAATGCGTGCAGATATGGAAATTATGTATGATTTTATTTAAATGAAAATAAAAACACTTCGTTTTTAAATCACTTATTTTTTATTGAATTAACTACCGGTTTCGGAGCGACACGTGGTCCTTTATCGAGGTATATTTGAAAATGCCAAGGCCAATACAGAAAACGATAATTCTCAATTACACCTCATGTTATACGGCACGCGATGCTCCGAAACCGGTCGGTAAATAAATAAGAAAATAAGTCACTTTGTTTTTATGTACCACTTTTATTTTTTTTTAATTTGACAACCAACTAGTTTCGGCAATACTATGCCTTCTTCAGGGTTGATTACAAACTAACATAAAATATATAAATTTGTCACAGTGAAGGTAGAGTGGGCGTGGCTACGGGGGTAGAGAAGAGAGGGGGTCTGTATGTGGAATTAGGGAGAGGGAACATATTTAAAATGGAACTATTACTAAAATTTATTTGATTATTAATAATATTTAATTTTTTTATTTACAGCCTTTCTTTCTAATCTCCAATATTTCAAAATAATCAAGTGCATATCCTTTTTTGTTTGTATGTAGAATTTCGATGCCATCTTCAAAGTTGAATTAGTGACTATTTGTTACGATATGGTCAGCAAACTCAGGAAAAATATTGTTTTTAAGACATTTCATATGCTCTTTAACTCTAGTTTTCTCTCTCTACCATGTTCTACTACTATGTCCCCTCTCCCTAAATCCACACACAAACCCCCTCTCTTCTCTACCCCCGTAGCCACGCCCACTCTGCCTTCACTGTGAAAAAATTATATATGCTATGTTAGTTTGTAATTAATCCTGAAGAAAGCATAGTATTGCCGAAACTAGTTGGTTGTCAAATTATAAAAAATATAAGTGGTACATAAAAACAAAGTGATTTTAATAAATTAAATAATAATGTTCCACAAAGTAGTGCTTCAAACATCAAAAATAAGAAAATAAGTGGTTAAAAACGAATTATTGCAATTTTTATCATGACACCGCAATGTTACCATTTATTGTTTCGGCATTTACTTTGTGGAATAACATTGAGATAATATATAGAGATGACACTCCATACAAATCCGAGCTAAGTCATCCTCAAAGGAAAGCGAATGACCAGCTGAGGGAGTAAGTATCGTCACGCCATACCACGTCGACTTCGACAAGCAAAACACGTAGTACAGTAAAAAGCACGAAACTGTTTACACCGGCCTACTGTAAGTTCTATCCAGTAAGTCGCTCCCTTCCGCATACGCGTCACCTTTGTTTATCGTTTCACTATACGCCCTACTAACTGAGCAGGACAGAGACAGGATATAGCTTACGACTAATAAATACTGGTAACACATTCATAAAACGTTTTTTAACATTGAAATAGCTATTCTAAACAAGTATTGATTAAGATAAAAACATTACTTACCGGTTATACCATCGCTTTTTCTATATTTTCTAGATCGATTTGTGCAGTATCTTAGCGAACATATAGGCCTTTTAGTAATTGCGAGGAGAAAAGTACCCGGTTGTTTTAAATATGTCTTCTTGCCCATAATGATCATCGTGGTATCGGATGTGACAGAGTTTAAAGAACACCCTGTATAGACCACACACGAGATAATTATTTTATCACAACTATTATATTATAATCTAGGGCTCTGCTTTGATACGACTTAATTTGTCAGCAGGCGTCGCACTCCGAGTATAAACACAGATTGGTACATGATCAGAACACCAGTAGCTCAATCACAAATAACTATCGACGTGCTAATAAGCGACGTGATAACAATTTCTCACCATGCTTGTTTATCGTATTCGCGATCACAGTATAACATCCGTGAACACCTAATATTAAATGTCAAAATATTTACGTTTCGCGACGTATAATCCTGCTGCACAATCACCTATTTAAATTTCACCGGCGTAAATATGGAAAATATTCCAAAACGGCTATTTTTATTTATTTATTGATTATTTATTATGCTATTTATTGCATTTAGCTGGCGGTTGAAAACCCAAATATCAAGAAAAGCAGTCGCCATAGTAATTGTGATTTAATTTGTACTTTTTTGTATAAGATACTCCTTACTATTTTGCACATGCAATATATATAAATTTTTTTATAGCAAACGCCGATTTTTCGCCAATAAACTGTATTTGTTTACGAGGAAAACAAAAAACATACCGACACGAGCGTTGACTTAGAGATTACACACGCGTTGACTTATGACTGCGATAGTAAATTTGATTAATTATATTCAAACAGATATGGATGCTAAAATTCCAACCACAGGAGTAATATTAGATTTTAAAAAAGCTTTTGATACGGTTCACATTGAGACCATGATAAAAAAATTAAATGATATAGGAGTAAAATCTCAAGAATACAAACTATTAAAATTGAACTAATCGGAAGCAGTATACCTTTGTAAATGAAAAAAAAAGTAAAATACAAACAGTAAATTTTGGAGTCCCACAAGGATCTATTTTGGGTCCACTATTATATATTTTATATATTAATGACTTATCACTGTATAATTTTAAAGGGAAAATTATTATGTATGCCGACGACATTGGACTTTTTTATAAAAATCAAACAGACGTATTAACAAACAATGACATAAACGAAGACCTTACTATATTGACTAAATGGACAAACACAAACTTACTTACACTTAAAAAATGCAATATTATCCATTTTGAATCTAGAAAAAAATGTCACAAAGTAAATGCTTACATAAATAATGAACGACTAACTGAAATTGAACATGTTAAATACTTAGGACTAACAATAGACAGACAATTGACATGGACAATTCATATCAACAATTTAATTAGCAAAGTGGCAACTTTATCTAGTCTGTTTTTTAAAATCAAAAACTTTGTTCCAATAAAGGAAAAAAAATTCATGTATGAAGCATATGTAAAAACTAAAATATGTTATATGCAACTACTATGGGGAACAGGATATCAAAATGACATAAACAGACTACAAAGACAGCAAAATAAAATATTAAAGTTAGTATATGACCTTCCCTATCTAACAGCAACTAAAGAACTTTTTGAACAAACTAAACAATTAAACGTAACTGAACTCTTTAAACTAGAATCTTTAAAATTTATTCATAAATTAGCCACTGATGTAATTGTAGACGAGGAATTAAAACTTGAAAAAAATTGTAGTAAACATGAACACAATACGAGAATATCAGAAAAATATCATATACAATCTTTTAAAACGAGAAAAGGACAATCGAGACTTATAAACCATGGACTGAAATTATACAATAAACTACCAGACAAAACTAAACAAAAGACTCAGGCAACCTTTACAAAAGATGTTAAAAATATTATTATTAACAGTAGAATGTGAATTTTAAAAGTGAAAACATTTTGTTAAATGTATGTAACCCGTAAGGGTTTATCAATAAAATTTAAATAAAAAAAAAATAAAAAATATAACTTAAGCATGTTAATTATTGTTCATCGTAATCGCTCAAATGCTTAGCATGTTTTTAAGCACGTCCATAGTTATTTGTGATTGAGCTACTGGACAACACGCTTAATAGTACCATTTATAAATCTATGCAATGGTCTCTAAACAATACTTTGGGTTTGTTCAAATGTTTGTAGACAAATACTGGATTTCACCACCTAAAGAGTTATCATAATGAAGACAGTACAACAGAGATGGAGTGCATTTGGAAGTCTGGATATTTACAGGGCTGGCTGGCTACCCGTCATTGGCTGGTTCGAGTGACCTCACAGTACACTACGAGGCCGACTTATCTCCGCTCGACTTCCCTTTTCAGGATTTTTACTCGAGAGTAGCCATCGAGTCGAAAACCAATCGTCGCGATCGTAGAATAACGATGGGGTGCGCAAAATGCGACATTGTCTTTTATATTTGGATCTTGTCAAGTTTTTATAAAGGCTTTTATATTCCAGGTTTGAAAAAAAAACCAGCATGGCATGCATTTTAGTAGACAACCCTTAAATGCACTGATTAGGTTCTGAAAATGTTTGATGTTGTGGGAGAAATAGTTGAAAAAAGTTGACAATGGGACATCGTATAATGGGCTATATTGAAAGGTTGTTTGATAATTGATCGAACAACCTTTTAATGTTTATTTAACATTTAATTGGTGTCCCGACGCAGATATGGCCACGTTTAGAAACCGGTAGACATTGAAAAGTCGGTAAGTCATTATAGACAAATATTTAATAACATACGGTAATTTTAATTTAATTTCTTACTTAATCACACACAAGTTCAATAAATTGGGTTACTTAGATGCAAATCGTACCTCGACATAGCGTCATAAAAAAACTTACGTCACTAAAAAAAAATAATCGTAGCTAATTTTGTTCACTATCAACTATGAATATTATTTCAAGTACCTACATATTATTTTGTCTTGATAAAAAAACACCGGCTGAATAATCTACCACACCCATCCATCAGGGGCGAATCGTCCATAAAATAAATTATGCGCCGCTTAACATTATATTTTGCTATCAATTATAATGTTTTATAGTAGTTTTAATTATGGGAAAATAAATAAAATAATTTATATCTTTATATATATATACTTCTTCTGTACGTGTGATGTCACTAAACTCCTAAATAACTTAACCGATTTACGTGCGTATTTTTGCATAACAAAGAGCTTTGCGCTGCGCATGATTGTATATCTAAAAATCTTCAATCTAATCTGTTTAAAAAATGCTAGGAGCATACATGTTTTAATTATCAATAATTTTTAGTTTTGGAATTAAATCGTTAATAAGTACCTAGGTACCTACTTATCAATGAAAAGTCTTTTTCCCACCTAATAGCAGGCAAGCCAATGTTCGGGCAGGACAACGTCTTTCGGGTCCGCTAGTTTATTATAAACTAACGTCACTTTAAATATTACTAAAAAATACATATACAAGGTGATCTTTAAACCCCATCACATCCGAAACCACGATGATCAGTATGAGCAAGAAGACATATTGGCACATTAAAAAAAATTTTTAGAACGACGAAAATCTTAAAAAATAAAATATAGAAGAAAAAAAATGGTTGCTCACTTCTGCAGGGGAGACACGAGGAGGGGGGGGAGTCTGAACCACACGGCCGCGCCCCCGTCGCATCTCCCCTGCAGAAGTAGGCAACCATTTGTTTTTTTTAATATGCTAATATGTCTTCTTGCCTATACTGACCATCGTGGTTTCGGATGTGACAGGGTTTAAAGAACACCCTGTATACATATATAAGCGCACCCAGCGAAGCCGTGTTTATACTTTATTACTTATACGCATGTGTGTACAATGTACATGCAGGTACACATTATGAAAAAAAAAATATGGCTTACCTATAAAAAAGTCACCGTTCGCCACTGCTATCTATGTAAAGGTGAATACTTCATATTCACAAGTATTGGTGTGTGCCTGTGTGCAGTCGGCCCGCTAACGCCCTCTTTTGCCTTACAATAATAGTAGATGGTCTCACTACTTCGCCCTAGTGATGGCAATCATTATTGCTATTTTTATCTTAATTTAATTAGCATGTGAAGTGCTATTGCTAATCTAAATGGCACTAAAGCCAGTAGTGGCCGACCGAAGTTTCAGTTTCGGTCGGTTTCAGCCAATAAAATGAGTTTCGGCCGCGGTTTCGGTCATAACTTCATCTCAGCCGAAACCTGCGGTGGGGATGTGTGAGATTACGTTCGGCTGTACTCGGATGCGTCTTATGGCTCGGGACTCTCAAGTTCTCGTGAGTTCTACGGACTTTAACATTTATATTTTTGTAATTTCTTAAATAGTGAATAATTTTAAATTCCTATAGCGTACATTGAAGAACTGTTACATATAAGTTATATGCTTAATTAATATATTACAAAAGAGATTAAGAACATTTTAGAGAAGGTAATAATAGAAGTCTAGGCATCTACAGGGCTTATGACCTGTCATTGGCTGGTTTAAATGGCCGCTTTACACACTGTGTAACATTCACCATTCTGTTAAATAGTAAATACTTATTGGTAAAGACCGGAAAACAGCGGTGTTTTTTTTTTGTCAAAAGCGGTGTTATTTTTTAAAACTGGCGGTGTTATTTTTTAAAACCATTTTGAGTACACGGATTGATAATAAAAGTCAAAGGCGTTGTTTTTTTTTGCATTAAAAATATTTATTTAACAATAATACAACATTAAAAACACTGAAAATAAACTACAATTATAAACTAACTAGTAATATATTTTTTCAAAAACTGAATACAAAAAATTAAGCAAATTATTACATAAAACGCGGAATATATATGTGTGCAATGCACATGCAAACGATGGTCGCCCAAAACCGCTGTTAACCGCGTAATACCGCTGAATCTATCATTAATTTATTTAAATAAGTTTCGTTTTCGGCCGAAAATCTTATTTCGGGCGGTCACTAAAAGCTATATTTTATGTCATGAGTTTGTATCACTTGTTTTTAATTAGCAAATTACAAACTCCATTTGATTTTTCTCGTCATCAGAAAATGCAATTTTCCACCCCTACTTTCCTTCATTCATCCTTCACTACTCATCAATTTCCTTCTTTTCCATCCCACTATGGAGATACAAGGAGTTGTTTTGTCCATATTTCTTTTATTCTTTTCTATTATTTTAATAAACAGTATATTATTATTTTTATCATTATTATTAAATAAACATATAGTACATATTATACTCCCAGAAGTTATTTTAAAAAAAACTCATTTGGGACCTTACATAAAAAGAAAACATTTTTGTGGCAATACATAATATCATACATAGTTAATACATCCGAAATAGTAAGAAAAAAATATACAGGATGTTCATTAATCCCTGTCACATCCGAAACCACGATGATCAGTATGAGGAAAAAGACATATTGGCACATTAAAATATTTTTTTAGAACTATTAAAATTTAAAAAAAAATACATTTAAAAAAAAATGGTTGCTTACTTCTTCAGGGGAGAAGCGAGAAGGGGAAGGGGGTTATCTGATACTGCGCCGCGCTCCCCTTACTTCTCCCCCGCAGAAGTAAGCAACCATTTATTTTTTTAAATATTTTATTTTTAAACATTTTCTTTGTTCTAAATATTTTTTTTAAATTTGCTAATATGTCTTCTTACCCATACCGATCATCGTGGTTTCCGATGTGACAGGGTTTAAATAACACCCTGTATAAGGAACATAAAACAAAGTACTTTACACCATCTATATAAATTACATTGATAACTATCACTATCAAAAAGATTTAAGTAATATTTTTTGATTGCGACACTTTTGGATTTTCTATTCGACTTTTCGTGTTTAAGCTCACCGGGCAGTTTATTAAATTCGGAATGGCCAATATTTTCCAGAGACCTTCTGCCGAACTTGTTTGAGCGAAACTTAGACACATGAAGTTTCCCTGAGCGCGTATTATAATAGTGAATATCATGACCAAATGTGTATTGTAAATTTGTATGAGCAGAAAAGTTTATGATATTGAATAATATATAGTTTAAACCGTCGTCGCTTAATTAAATCCATGTTATTGGATGGCAGGCCCTACTATTTTAAAAATACATTTTTTTATAGTTTCTATTTATGATCACATAACCTGTACATCTGTTCGTATTCTAAATAAATACATTTTATTTTGTCGTAATATGCGTTTAATGAAATTGCCTCAAGCTAAATAAACATTGTTTACATTTTATTGTACTTACCTATTATTCTTATTTTATTTTAATCATTTTAGAGCCCGTAGGGCTTTTATATTAAAATTTATGTGATACAGAACCTAGGCACATAAAAAAACATTCCATTCAACAAATATAGTATAAAGAAATAAAAAAGAAGCAATATCTACCTTGCTTAAAATGTAGAAGACTTATATTACTTCAAAGGTCTAGTTATTTCTTTGTTTACTTAAAAAATAATGTACGTCTAGATTTACTTCAAAGTACAGTAGAATATAAAGAAACGCACTTAAAAGAAATACCGCATAGAAAAATATAAAATATGAACTACGAAGAAAAGTAAACGAGTAAAATATGGAAACAAAAAAAAAAACTAGATAAATAAAATTTAAAGAAACGCAACTTATATAAATACAGTATAATCTTTTAAACTAGAAGATACATTTTATTATAAATACTTACTATTTTACATAAAATAATGAATATGTATTTATAAAGTTTGTAAAAGAATCTAAGTTCACCTTTATGAATAAACAAAAGTGTTTTGATATTCAACCATATTTTGAGTTTGTCCAATTTTTTCTAGACAATAACTGGATTCAACCCCCTAGGGAGTTGTTAATATAAACATATTGCAACAGAGATGTAAAACACAATTATAAATAAAAGTGAAATAAAACTTTATACGTATTTTTATAATTGTAATTAAAATGCAGTTCCACCAAGAAATGTCAGTACAAAAACTCAATCTATTCACCATTCTGCCTATATTTGAACATCTGTGTTCCTTCAATTCTTCCATCTGTTGATGTTCGTGAAGTTAAAGAGCTTTATTGGTGCGGGTGAGATTAATCTGATTTAATTAAGAGTTAATATGTTTATATTAACTGTCTAGGGGGTCAAATCCAGTTCTTGTCTACAAAAATTTGAACAAACTCATATTATTGCCGAAAAATCCACCTGCTCCAAGAAGAAGTATAAAAATTGATAAACATTTTCAGGCGTTGCCTAGTATGCAGGTGAAATAATGCAATAAGATGAATCTTACCCGCATCATAAAGGTTTCAGCTCTTCAACTTCATAAATATCAACTGATGGAAGGAATATAGATGTTTAAATATAGACAGAATGATTAACGTTACACAACGTGTAAAGTGGTCACTTAAACCTGCCAGTGACAGGTCATAAGCCCCTATATTTCCTTCTCAAAAGTGGCCTTTATCTGTGTTGTAATATGTTTATATTTTAATTTTACTTGATCGAATAATACACGTGTTCAATGAACTTTGCCGATTTACTATCAGTTTAACACCTTACGAGTATGTTTATTAAAAATATATTTTAATAATCTTTACAGCGTGAAAGATAAAAAAAAATCCAGGGAACAATTAAAAAATATAATTTTCCATTAAATTATTTTATGTAAATTGCATAACGTAATAGTAATATTTAGTTCCCGGTATTTTGAATGAAAAATTAATCAAATGACCGTGAAAATTCACGCTTATCAATGGGTTTTGTTTGATCAATTGAAGACCTTGTTTTAAAAACCCCGAATGTCAAAAACTAACAGTTTTCCAGGAGAGTGTTTAAACCGAATACCACGGTTGTACTGTTGTTTTTATGTCCTTCAATGAAATAAACTAATAGGTATACTTCAAGTGGGCTGTATAGGAATTTAAAAAAAATATAAATATTGAAAAGGTGCATAGGTTTTCACGGTCACTGTTATCAATATGTGTCTTTTTGGGTGATTCCGTAAAAGTTGGATTCGTTCCGACATTTCGGCTAGCATTGCAGGAGTCGTCTTCAGGGTAAACTGCACGTTTTGTAGAAAAAATATGCGTTTATGTACTTTTTTTATTTGCTTATTTAATTACAAAAAGTAATTCAAATAGATCAAGTCTTAGAAGGAATCGTGTGCTAGACGTGCACATTTTATAGACCCAAAAAATTTTAATTCCATTTTTACTGATATTTCATTAATCCCAAGCTTTAAAAATTTTCCTTATTTTAAAAAACACGCACTATCCTGGATTCAAACTAATGATATTAACTCTTTTTTTCATGATATATTTTGTTGCCCTTTAATAACAAGGTATATTTTTATGTTTTTTTTTTACATTTTTTATTTCCTTTTTTAATTACTATAAAATTAAAAATGTACCTTCTAATTGTTTACATAATATTTTATTTTCTCTTTCTTATATTATACAAAAATATCATACCTGTCTATTAATTATAGGAGCAAAAAATTCATCAATATTTCTTGTATACCCACGAAGGGGCCATGCCTTAGTGGGATTTTTTTAAACTATTCTTACTGCTAATATGTATTTTATTGCTTTGTATTTTTTTTTTTACTCTGTTTTACCTCTTATGTATATTGTAAAAAAAACTAAAAATGGCGCCCTCACACGAATGCCAATGAACAAAGCACGTGACTACCACTACACAGAACGCTTGTTTGTATATACGCATTTATTTACACGTTTCTTGTGGTGTGGGTGTAGTTTGAATCATTGAATTTCATTACCGGTAGTCAAATGGAAGTAATGCGCTTCAGGTTTAGGTGGGCATAGCATAGCGTATGTATTGTCTATTGTTTCAAAGCCGAGCAACGCTTTTAGACTCAGTACCGGTACCGTGGCCTGTGTTCTGCGTTCTGTTTTCTGTCACACAAAAGGGCCAGGCTACCGCGAACTGTAATATTATTATGAAATATCATTAATTGTTCTTGATGAAACATTACATATCATTTGCGTACCTATATTCGCACGTATCGAGCCATAATCGGCAGAACAACGTAAGCGACACTTTTGACGAATTGTGTTTTTTTTTTTAAGGAAAAGTATTTCATATTCCTCCCTGCACAAGTGTTAAAAACATCATAGCTTTAAAAAATTCACCTGAATATGAGAAGGGAATATGGAAGTCTAGGCATTTACAGGGCTTATTACCTCTCATTGGCTGATTTATTTTGTTTTGCCTATAACTCCGCATCATTCATTTTTTTTAAAATGCTGCTTTTAGCGTTTAAACTTGTTGACATATTATTTTTAAGCTAAACAAAACAACGTAACCGACGACAATGTAGCCGGTTACGCTAGCTCACACCACTGTCAGAGTTATAGACAAAACAGCGTAACCGCCACTATCTTAAAAGCGGAAGGTATTTAAACAATTTGGTTGTCATTTCAGTATTGGCAGTAACCAACCATTATAAATATATAAATCTCATTTACCAAATTATTAATTTGCTGATGACAACAAGGTACTTAAACTGATCGAATCTCCCAATGATTGTCTTCTTTTTCAACATGATATTAATTGTTTTAATGAATGGTGCGACATCAATTGTCTTCAACTTAACATTGACAAATGTAAAATAATATCTTTCTCGCGATGAAAAAAAACTATAAAATTCAACTACAAACTAAAAAATACTTCCCTTTCAATGGTTTCGTCAATAAAGGATCTTGACATTATTTTAGATAGTAAACTCTCCTATCGTGAACACATTGAAAATAATGTAAACAAATCTCTCAAACTTCTCGGTTTTATCAATAGAGTGACGGCGGACTTCAAAAATATTAATACCATCAAAACTCTTAATTGCTCACTAGTTCGACCCCATCTAGAATACGCTTCTCCTATTTGGTTTCCATTCTACAGGACTCATATTTACCATATCGAGTCTGTTCAACACCGTTTTTTAAGAAAAGTAGCATGGTTGCTCGGATTACAAAGGGGTAATTATTCCTATTTTGAAATAGAGCAATCTTTTAATCTGTCTTCATTGGAGAGACGTAGAACTGAGATGGACCTTAAATGCATTTTAAAAATACTTAATGCTTTAAGTGATGTCCCATCTCTGTTGCAATCAATTTCTTTTCATGTTCCCAACCGTGTCACCAGAAGTCAAAATCTGCTATTTATAAAATCTTCTAAGAGCAATTTTGGTTTTTATGCCCCAGTGTCCAGAATGTGTAGATTAGTCAATTCATCACACGACTTGGAATTTTTTGGGATAGATCTTCCAGCTTTTCGTAGATCTCTTCGCGACTAAACAGTGTGGGATGAAGTTGGATTGGCATGGTTTAGCTCGAAATTTTTGGTCTTTCGTTTTTTTTTATATATTGTATACTCTTATTGTTTTGCCCTTGTTTGTCTTTGCTAAATAGTTTTATGTTCTTTTTGTTCAGTTTCTTGCATTTATGTTTCTTCATGTAACTGTTGTAATTGGCTTAGGCCGTATATATATAATAAATAAATAAAAATAAATATATATATTGAACAAAAATAAAAAAAACATTCTGCACAATTCAGTATTTGTCGCTTACGTTGTTTTGCCGATTATGGCTCGATATGTTGCCCACGTTGGTCTGTTGCCAAAAAAAACTTTAAAGCATTGTTATATCAATATGATTTTTTTTTTTATATCCCTTAATTAAGGTATTTATAAAAAATCTAATTTAACCAACAATGCCATTCATACGAAACTTAAGATAAAAATATAAAATAACAAATGAGAAATTTAAAACCCATTGTACACGGGTTTTAAATTCGACTCCTTCGAGTCAGAGAAACGTAACTTGATTCTGCATACTTTAGGAGAGGCTTAAAACTGGTTAAAATAGTTTTAAAATTTGAACCTATTATTAAACATTTTTTTAAAAACTGGCGAGATTTTAGTGAGATCCGACTCCACCGGCATTCACCTTTCTGCCCATGTTTAAACATCCACATTTCCTCAACTCTTCCATCTGTTTACTTTTGCGTAGTAAAAGAGTGGAAACCTTTATTGATGTGGAAGTTCAGTATCTTTTTTTATTTTTATATATCTTATTATCATCGCTATGATTTTTTAAAGTTTTGTATTTATGAAATACAAAAAACTTTTAAAACTTGTCGGCCTCGTGGTGTAATGGTCAGTGCATTTGCCGACCATGCAGAAACGGAAGCCCTACGAGAAATTGGATACAAAAAATGTTTTCTTGCGCGCGGTAAAAATTAGAGCCATTAATTGTACGACAAAGTTTCTTGAAAATGTACGAAAAAAATAGTAATAACGCACTTCTTTGAACGACGTCACTGCTTCATATTAACCAACAAATGATATGAGAGCTGTAAAGGATATCCGGTTTGCTTACTGTAAATGAACCAATCAGAAGAACTGATGGTGAAGAACCTCTGACGTCACACGCGGAGTTATTTCATAAATCATCATCATCGTCATTCCTTTTACGCACATATTGGTGCTATGGCACTGCATTAGAACACCAATTGCAGCGTATCTTAATATTTTTTGTTACGTGAAGGTAAGACGATCAGTCTTACGCTTCAGGTACCAGTCCGGGGACAACGAAATATTCTAGTGTAAAAACACCCTTTTAAATAAATATAACATATCAACCATGTCGGGAATCGAACCCGAGACCTCCAGCACGGTAGGCAAACGCGCTGACCATTACACCACGAGGCCGATGGCGTTAGGGATACGTTATTTTTTTTTTTTAGTAATATGTATCTTTATATGAATAAATGAAATAAATAACTATGGGTACGATTTGTGCCACTATTTTATTTTATATTACAAAATAAGAATACGTTTATGTCTGCCCATTTTAAGATATAAAATAAAATAATAGACAGAAAACATTTTCGACAGGACAAATGACCTGTCGTTGGCTGGTTTAAAATGTCATTTACACACTGCAACATTCACCATTCTGTCTATGACAGGTAATGAGCCCTTCAAATGCCTTGACCTCCATGTTTCTTTTCCTCTCTGTTCTTTGACGTTTTATTATTCCTGTTTCGTTGTGATTACGCAATAAAAGATCGCTTATGAAGAAAATATACCGAAACAGACAAATAATTAGTATTGAAGAGAAATGTAAACAAACCTCTTCGGCCATATTTACAAGTCGCGAGAGAATTCAGTGATCGGTCGCACTTTTCTTGGCTGGATATAAATAACGACCGTTGGCAATTGGAATAACTGATGTATATTTAAGTCGGAGCTTTTAAGTAAGTGCTTGTTAAAATACAGTATCTGGAACTCGAGTCTCTCATACATTGGGAAGCTTTTCAAATACTACTGAAAACGTTTCCTGCTTCGTAGCTTTTTATTACATGCAAAAAAGTGTTCAATCAGTTTGTTTGAAAAATGTTTGTGTCCAAGATCGAACCCATAAAAATGGCATGTTATTTTTTTTACTATAAAAATTGAATTTTGCGAACTATTTGTAAAGGAAAATTTTGTTGATAAATAATCCCCAAAACTGGAGAAATATACCGTTTGATTTAATACATACTTTTAAAAATATTTTTGAGTAAAAATACATAATTTTCTTTGTATTATTGTACTAAAAAGTACGTGTTAAATCGTCAACAAAATTAATTGTTAAAAATTAAATATTAAAATTAGACAACTTTGAAATCTTAGAAATTATAAAAGCGATTCATAAGTAAAAAAAATATGAATAACTAAATAAACAATATTACGGTTCAATTGACTGTCCTGAACTACTATGCAAACTCACTATTAATGTTCCTCCAAAAGTTCTTAGGAATAACCTTCTTCTTCGTGTTCCTCTTGTTTCATCTAATTAGGAACTTCAGCCCTACGGGAAATTGGATACAAAAAATGTTTTCTTACGCGGGGTAAAAAGTAGAGCATCAAATTGTATGGCAAAGTTTCTTGAAAATGTACAGAAAAAATAATAATAAATATTTTGATAAAACCGCACTATTTTAAATGACGTCACTGGTTCATGTGAATCAACCTATAATCTAAGAGCTATGGAAGATTTCCGGTCTGCTTGTCGCTTCTGGACCAATGGGAAGAACTGAATGAGAATAAGCGGAAATGAACCTCTGACGTTACACACGGAGTTATTTCAGAAATACAAAACTTTGAAAAATCGTAGCGCCGATAATACGATATATAAAATTTAAAAAAATTATTTTTGACTAAGTTTAACAGTCTATTAACAAATTTTTTTTTTTAAAACCACAACTTCCTCATTATGGGCAAAAATCATATTTATGGGGAACTTTAAATAATTTTAATGTAATAACAAAATCATTAAACATGCATTTATTTGCGAATATTCATAATGACGTGCGGCGTTTGCTTTCGAAATGATTCGTAGTGTTTTTTTATTTTCTTTTGGATTTACATTAGATTACTGTTCATTTTATGTTCGAGAATATTTTTTAACTCACTGTGATGCCGCTTGTGAAAACCTGTAATTGGCTTATTTGTAATTATTTTGTTATATATAAGATAGTTAAGTATATTTTTTAACAGAAATACCTTTAAAAAATATTATTTGCATCTAATTATGTTTTTTTTAATTTTTTTTTATTATTGCGTGATTAAAAAAAAATATTTGTTTGAAAATGGCAAAATCGTATGATTCCCTAATTTTTCGTTCGTTTTACCTGACTACAGCCTTAAGGGTTAAAAATCTGCAGGGTACGTCAGTCGACCGGACTGAAGCCGGCAGCGCAAATAGAGCGAGGTTCACCCCGCCGGAGCGGCAGGTAAACAGGAACAGGAAGGAGGAGTCCGGGCGCCGGCGTCGCGCTCTGAATGACGCCCGCGATGTGCAACGCAGAATACATTTGGGAATGTGAAATTTTTCTCGCGAATCTCCGAGCTCGTCGGGCTATTAATATGCGCGATTTTCCCTTTCGGAAGTGCGAGCCGCACAGCGCACAGCGGCTCTCCTACGCCGGCTGTTCAATTTTTCGATCACTCGTTACTAGTATCACTAGTCGGGCACTAGAACAAAATGCTGAAGGGAGAGTGAACGCGAGCAACAAAGCAAACGGCGCGGCGCACTAAGCACATTCTTCCTCGTTTTTTAATGGCCTTTTCACCCTAAGCACATTCATATCGGTCAATCGAAGACTGGCAGTGCACAGAGTTTTTCCCAACACTTATTTATTTTACAATGAGAAAGATCGGTGGTTTTTAAAAAATATTTTTTAAACGCGCTATAATTGCGTTCGGAATACCAGCCCTGTAGACCAATCACAAATTACAATCGACGTTCTTAAAACATGCTAAGCATTTGAGCGATCACAATGAACATGTTTAATTTATCACAGTCATAAGTCAACGCGTGTGTAATCTCTAAGTCAACGCTCGTGATGGTTTGTTTTTTCTGTTTTCCTCGTATAAAAATACACTTTCTTGGCGAAAAATCGGCGTTTACTGTAAACAATAATAAATATACTGCATTCGCAAAATAGTAAGAAGTATCTAATACAAAAAAATTAAAATTAAATTACAATTACTATGGCTACTGCTTTTCTTGACATTTTGCTGGTCAACCGTCGGCTAAATGCAATGAATAGCTGTCCATGTCAATTGTCTGTCTATTGTTAGTCCTAAATATTTAACATGTTCAATTTCAATTAGTCGTTCTTAGTTTATGTAAACATCTATTTTATGTAATTTTTTTCTAGATTCAAATTTTTTTATTTTTTTTCATTGAGTAAGTAAGTTTGTATTTGTCCATTTAGTCAACATAGTTAAGCCATCGTTTATGTCTTTGTTAATAAATATTAGGTACAAAATAATATTACGCAAACGACTCATCGCATTCATTAAATTTTCACGGCCATTACGCCTCTCGGGGATACTCTTGGAAAGAAAACATCATGGCCACAAAACACACATTTATTCCGGCTTATCTTCCTAAACACGTCGAGGAAATCAGGTCGGCCCCGTAAAGCGCGTAGTGTGGAGTTTATTTAGGCGTTATGTCATATATTTGTCACCCAGAAAGCCACAAACGTGACTTCACATTTCATTTTTAATTAACCACACTTTATTCTCTCATCGATTCATTTACGTTCGATACTTCAAAGTAAAATACCAATAACATTATGGGGTATTAATTGTCTTTTAAATTCTTTGTAATTTGCGATATTTATAGTAGCTACAGTAATTATAGTAGCTACAGTAATGATACTGTCATTTTTTATCATAATAGTAACCTAAAAGAACTAGAAAAAATAATGAAGACAGATTTCGATAGTCTTGCCGACTGGATGCGATTAAACAAATTAAGTTTGAATATGAAAAAAACATCATATATGATTTTTGGGAACAAACAGGATTTGAAAATTAATATTTCTCTAGGAACTGGCTATATTGAAAAGACCAATGTTACTAAATACTTAGGACTATATGTTGACTCTCAACTTTCATGGAAATACCAATATGAACATGTTAAATCAAAAATAGTACCCGTAACTGGCGTTTTGCATAGACTTCGTGGTCTGCTTCCTCACTCTGTTTTGTTTGCCGTCTATTACGCTATGATACATTCTCACCTATCCTATTTATGCTGTATTTGGGGTTTCGCTAACAAAAACCAGATCTCTGAGATTCAAGTTCTTCAAAACCGAGCTCTGAGAAGCATTCTTGGTTTGAAATGGGATTCCCATGTCAAGGATATTTATCGTAACACAAAAATACTTCCTTTCAAGGTAATGGCACTGTATGACATCACTAACACTATTTCAAACATCATAAACTTTTCTGCTCACACAAATTTAAAACTTACATTTAATCATGAAATTCACAACTATAATACACGACATGCAAAAAATCTTCACATTTCTAAATTTTGTTCCACGAAGTTCGGCAAAAGGTCTCTGGAATACATTGGTCGTATACAATTTAATAAACTGCCTGATGACCTTAAAAATGAAATGTCGAGTGGTAAATCTCAAAGACCAGAAATGAAGACCTATTTCTTGAATCTTTTTGAAAGTGATAGTTTTTAGCTCAGTTTCTGTGAATAGTCTATATATTGTGTTTTAGGTTTAAATGTTTTTCTTTTCTTTTTTTAATATTATGTTCACAGAATGTTTAAATGTTTTTATTTTCTTTTTTAATATTAATTTCACAGAATGTTTAAATGTTTTTCTTTTCTTTTTTAATATTAAGTTCACAGATTGTTTGAATGTTTTTATTTTCTTCTTTAATATTAAGTTCACAGATTGTTTAAATGTTTTCTTTCCTTTTTTAATATTAAGTTCATAGATTGTTAAAATTTGTTTAAATTTTTATTGTTTAAATGTATACTATGTATTGTTACAAGAAATGTACTATTTTTTTTATGTACCGTCCCAAATGAGTTTTCTCGTACAACTCCTGGGAATATAATATCATGATATTCATGTCTTATATGTTTTATTGATAAATAATAAATAATAATTATTTTACTCAACGCAAGTCGTATTCCTAAAAAACAAACATGTTTATCTATTTTGCCTATCTACACTTACCTTCAAATATCGGTATATAGAGGAACATGAAAATCTAAGTACGGTTTTTAATTTTTCATTGCCTGTTTTTAGAGGAAATGCGGTCTCACTTTTCTTTATATAAACGTACTCTCGCATTTTCTCCCTGGATTATGGCACTAGAGGTATGAGCTATTTTTTACACACTATAGATATTTACCATTGGCATGACTCTTATCTCTTACCGGGCAACATGTAGACCATTTTTATTAGATTAAGTTTATTAACACTGAGGGGCATTTATATAATGGAGCTTAGTCTTATTGTTAAATCGAGACCCGAATATTTTACACAAGAAAAAACCCACTTTCATAACACCAGAAACAAAATTAAATTAAAATTTCCATTGACGAAACAATCATTTATACAAAGAGGGCCCCATATGCAAGACAGTCAAAATTTATTTTACGCTTCCTAAAAAAATTTAAGAAATAAATTGTATTTAAAAATTTTCCTGAGTGTTAAAAGTGTTTGTAATAAATAAATGTTTCCACATTATAAATATTTTTTTGGAAGATGTAATTTAATGAATTAAAATGTCAATAATTTTTTTTTTTTACTATTTATATTTTCTTAACTTCTTATTTATTTATTTTTTTTAATGGTTAATTTTTCATTTTTTTAAACTTTTTTCCTTACTGTTTTTTTTTGTTTTTTTTGTCAGACTGTAAGAAATTGCTAAGGGCAATAAGTGCGCCATTTAACTGTGTATACCTTTGTTTTATTTTAGAACATATATTTATTTATTTTTGAATTTATCGCATTATACAGGGTGTTCTTTAAACCCTGTCACATCCGAAACCTCGATGATCAGTATGAGCAAGAAGACACATTAAAATATTTTTTTAGAACGAATAAAATTTAAAAAATAAAATATCAAAAAAGCAAATGGTTGCTTACTTCTGCAGGGGTGAAACGAGGAGGGGGAAGGGGGGGAGTCTGATACTGCGCTGCGCTCCCCTTACTTCTCCCCTTCAGAAGTAAGCAACCATTTGTTTTTTTAAAGATTTTATTTTCAAAATTTTTCTTTGTTCTAAATATTTTTTTAAATATGCTAATATGTCTTCTTGCCCATACTGATCATCGTGGTTTCGGATGTGACAGGGTTTAAAGAACACCTGTATATATATTGGTAATTAAGGATTTTTATTATTATCGTTCTGCTTTTTTGATTCATTGTTTCTTATGGGAGCTAGGACCATCCAAAAACCCGAAAAAGCGCCCTATTTTATCTGCCGTGTTCGGACATACGTATACAAATATGATAGATAATTTTGAAAAACGGAAAAAGTACCGACACAGACATTTTGATTCTGGTACTCTTTCTTAAAAAAACACTACCAAATCGGTTCAGTTTTGGGGTGCGAAAAACGGGACAACGGGATGTTCGATCACTGATTTTGGTTTATTACCTTTATGAGTCCAATCACCATTGTTGCAAAGTTCAAGAACAATGGCGCGTGATAACTACTTTTAACAACAGTGTGGATATCTGTTAAGGATATTCCGTCTTTCCTGCATTCTGCTTCAAGATTATGGCGTTGTAAACTGAAAAATGGGCACTGAAATAACAGATGTTCGATACTCTGTGAAGAAATATCATCGCATGGACAATAGTCATCATTCCTTAATTAAAACCCATATAGGTAACTTCTCATGGCTCCGTGTCCGGTAAAAGTTTGGGTTGTTTCGAAAGTACTTTGGCGATGACGACGGAAGTTTGCTGCATCAGCCAGCGTTGGGAAAAACATTTTAGTGATTTTACCTCATTGATCATTACCGCGCTTCTTCTACATAGAAATATTGAGAGAAGCGGATATTTAACTTTATTAGTATATACATAATTTAAATGATTGTATGAAGTGTGAACAATTTTTTGGTGTGTGCATGAGTGTTCTACACTAATATACAAAAAAATATGTCATTTTTAGTGTACATACGTTTGTTTACCCAATAAAATAAATAAAAAAATTACGGAAACCAAGATAGACATGGCATGACCAAATTCAACAAATATTTGCATAAGATGCATAAATGTAGAGGAAGCGAGGTCCGTATGCAACGACAATGATATGTAGTTCTTTTATCCCTGCCTACTTCTACAGGGAAACTGTGTGATGGTTTGTTTTTTGTGTTATTTAATCAACCTGAAACAATATACATGTGAACACATTGAACACGTGGCAAATAGAGACCTCAACTTATTTGATCTCCAATTTTTTATTATTGTATATTTAAATATGCAAATTTATTCAATTAAAATTATTTCTTTATAAAGCTAATACGTGTAAAGTGTTCTAAGAATAATCTTATTTTTGAGATCATGTTTGATTTGAAAACTACGCTAAACGTGATTTGGAAGCCTCGGAATATTTCAGTCTTTTCCCGATAATCATAAACATTTTACGTGATGGGGTAAGGATTGCATAGGTTATGAGATCAGGTAAGGCGTCGACAAGGAGACAGGTAGAGGATCCAGGAAAAACGAAAACAGAAATTATGGAAAAATGGGATTCTAAGGAAAGTGTTCGCGCGGGCTTGATATGTGAAAATTGTCACTATTTTTTTTAAATAAAATTATTGCATACGAAGTGTGTCCAATAAATACACGAACTGATCCAATGACGCGATGTATAGCCCCGCCCACTAGTTCACGTGTTGCCTAACAAGCCAATGAGCGGTCAGTACTCGTATGACTGTGAAGCTGTACGCACTGCGCCTCTAGCGTTTGTTTCTGTTGTGCGTGTTTTAGCCGTCCGTCGAAATGGATATTGACGAAATCACATATTTTTTATCGCATCTTCAATTTTATCTACAAAGTAAAATTAAGTTTTCCGTATGAAAAATAGAATACGTATACTTTTTGATTTCTAAACATGTTGAATTACAGGTAACCGACGAAGATACTTAAAAATTTCAGTCAAATATTCACATTTTCCCACATAAATATCGATTTTACTTTGTACAGTCACGATATGTACCGATTACCGATGAAGATAGCGTTTGTAAAGTTGTCTGGTGCGAGATAACTCGTATATTTCTTAAATAAGAGAATAAATCTGATCACTCGGTACATATTTGGACGTTTTTTGATAGCTGTTTCGGCCGTTTTGAAGTAATTAGCTCAAAAAAATTATCAGTTTTGCGTAGATCAGTCACCCGCTTGGTTGTGTTAAATTACAACTCCTTTACTAACTTCAATATTATAATTATATGATACCCAGTGAGTTTTTTTTATTTATTTTTTGTTTCTTGGTTCTTTATTTATTTAAATCTTCAAGTACAAAGAATAAATACTTTGGCGAACTTATTGCTAAAAGCAATATTTCCAATCTCGTCAAAAGAAGAGATTGGTCAAAATTTTGTACTAAAAAAACACAAATATATACAGTAGCGAGCACTGAAATCTTTCCGGACTGATAATATCAGTATTTTTTTAATTACATTTTTTTGTTGTGATTTCTTGATAGCTTTTCAGTCCAAAATTTTAAGCAACACTGTTTAAAAATGATGTACAAAAAAATGCCTATTTAGTTACCAAATTTTTTTTTTAATAATTTTATTTTTAATTTGTAGATTTTCGATTTTCTCGCACAAAAATTAAAAATGCTCGTATAATTTTCAAAACCACATATTTATTGAAAATAAAATTACACAAATACATAACACTAACGATTAGTAAGGTACATGTATGTATGTATATCACTTTTAAAGTAATAAGGGTCTAAAAAATACTGTCCAGTAAAAAAAAATGCTACTTATTAGTAGCATAAAAATATTTTTTTATTTGTAATTTTGAATTCCCGCAAAAATTGTCGTTGCATTGGCCACGCCCCTAATACGTCACGATTCATGTTCATTTTCAACTTTGTTCCAAACCATTCAAATTTTTATGGAACATTTTCGCGAATCTTGGCGTCACAACTATCAATGCCAAAAATGTCGCGTTTTTCTATTGACATATTTTTTTATATTTACTTTTTTAACGTTAAATATTAAAACATTTCTTCACAACAACCGTATTGATTTTGAAAATACAATTAATTATTCTAAATCCATTTCACTTCATTTCATTTTTGTTAGTTTGCCGAATGCTCGTGTACATAAAGTGAAATTGGAGGATTCGAATCCCCCCCTTCTGTCCGGCTCGGTTAAGCAAAGTTTATTTTCATACATTTAACCATGTTATTTCACAAAGTAAATGCCGATTCAATTAATAATAAGATTATGATTTTTGCCTTGTTTTTTAGGTAAATAAATATTTAAAAATTAATATGTTTCAAGATCATTTTATCATAGCTTCGGTCGTTTACCCGTAAATTAAGTACAAAGTTTATGCTTCTACCAGGTGAGACACAGCAAATGCATACGCATAAATTTGCCGGTTCTTTCCGCCCGTCAATTAATAAATGCTTTTGTTGAGTCTCGAGTCGATTATTGTAATAGTATCTACGCAGGTCTACCAATAACTAAAATGACTCGCCTACAGTCTGTATTAAACTATATTTTGGAAATATCTATGCTCAGTCATATCACTCCACTGGCACTGCTTCGAGAACTTCACTGCCTACTTTGGCTACAAACTCTGTCGGCTTATGTAAAGTCACTGTACAACACTGCTCCGGAAAATCTAAAAGAACTACGCATTCCAGATGACCCAGCTGACAGACGTCTTACGCTTAGATCAGCTACATCTACGGCGATAGGAAATGTTTCAAAATAAGCTTAAAACCCACCTGCTGTGCTATTCTGAACCGCTCTCGCGGCCGTAGAAAACACTTTTATCTCGCGTATTGTGTATGTATGTAAAAGCTTTTTCTACGGCCGCGAGAGCGTTTGGAATATCACCCATGTAGCGCAATCACAAATAACAATCGGCGTTCTTAAAAACATGCTAAGCATTTTAGCGATCACAATGAACATTAATGAACATATTTAAATTTATTTCAACAGAGAGGGAAAACATTTTTGAGAAGGGAAACAGTGTACTTCGGTGACATTTTACCACAACTAATGGTATTTTACTGGTAACTAAGGTATTTCATGAAAACTGGTGCTTTCATGAAAATTAATATTGTATTTACGATAGTAAAATAATTTTTTCCCTATAATTTCTGATCATGTAGCTCAATCAGAAATAGCTATCGACGTGCTTAAAAACATGCTAAGCATTTGAGTGATCACAATGAACAAAAATTAACATAAAAAAAAAAAATTACAACATGAATACCTTAAATAAGGGAATATGTAAGTTTAGGCATTTACAG
Source organism: Micrasema longulum (assembly GCF_059751315.1). NCBI lineage: Eukaryota > Metazoa > Arthropoda > Insecta > Trichoptera > Brachycentridae > Micrasema > Micrasema longulum. The sequence continues at coordinate 118,761 of NW_028278105.1, forward strand.
GGCTTATGACCTGTCACGCGTGTGTAATCTCTAAGTCAACGCTCGTGTCGGTTTGTTTTTTTTTTTCCTCGGAAATAAATACAGTTTATTGGCAAAAAATCGGCGTTTCTTATAAAAAATAATACAATATATTGCATTTGCAAAATAGTAAGAAGTACCTAATACAAAGAAGTGAAAATTAAATAACAATTACTATGGCGACTGCTTTTCTTGACATTTGGCTTGCCAACCGCCGCGCCGGCTAAATGCAATAAATAGCATGATTAATAATAAACAAATAAATAAAAATAGCAGTTGCTCATATTTTCAAATGCGGACATCTCTCGGCCATCTATCAGCTGCCATGAACCTCTTAGACTCTCTGGGACCAATTACAGAAATAACACCATGTATTAAATACGCTATTTGTGCTACGATTCGTCCTGTTTCCACGACTACTCTAAATGCCAACCTCCAATAATTTGATATTCTTCCAAAACGAAATAATGCCGAATGTCGAACTGGGGCCTTACGCTGGACTCGTTCGTCTTAAGAATCGCCTTCGTAAGTCGATCAAAAACTAGTCGAATTTATCTCGAGTGCCCCACAGCACTCGACATTAACAATCGAATGCGACAACGTACCTTCAGCTGTCAAACTTTATTCGTATACAACGCTCGCCATTCATCTTTGAATGACTTTTATTTCAATTTCATTTTAACTTATATAATTTAAAATTAAAAGTAGCGATAAAAATTATGATGTTGGTGTATCGAGAAATGTGCAAATGAAACACGATTTTCATTTGATTTTATCCTTCGTCGTCGTCGTCTTAATTTATGGAATTGATAATATGAAATACGTATTTGTTAAGTGTTGCCACTTTTTCATTCGCTTTATAATTAAACTGTCGAATGATTTTCAAGAATAGTAATTTAAGAAACCTATCGAGATGACTATTCGACTTTGGTTGAGTGGTTGACAAAATGTTACGTCTTTCCAGCATTAGGCCCCCGTTAGAGTTTTCTCGGGACGAGAGTTTCCGTAAGTTTTAAATCGAATTTACAGCAGCACGACTATCGCATTACTACTGTCAATATTACCCGCCCGAGAAAATAAGGAACCCTCTTTAGGAACCATCTCAAATACATTTAGAACTCAAACGCGACTGTTCCGCTCACAAAGGCGACTATACTTAGTTCACGTTCAGGGGTAGTATTCTGAAATTTCTCTACTTCTAGAGAGTGATTAATTTACTAATTTTTATTTTTTGCATTCGTTTACACTTTGCTTCACATTACTTTGGCCACACTGATGATTAAACGTCAAATAAATATGAACGCGTGAAATCAAACATGATGATTTTAATTTAGAAAATTATTGCGACCTTAAGCATTACTCAAAACACTTAATTAGGTTGAATTGAAAAAACCGCAACAGTTTTTCTCAGTTTTTTTTAACTGTTTTATACAACATTTCACGTTTAACTAGAGATTTAAAGCGGTAAAATTATCCCGGTATTTTTTGGTAATTTTCATAACCGTCATTCATTGGCACACAGAAGATATATTTTCGATCAGATCCTGCTTTAAAAAATGGTAAATAATAAATTTGATTTCCCAGAACTAATTAATATACTTGCTTACCGTGTCCCCTCCAGACCAACTAGACTGTTTGATATTTCCTAATTCGTAATATTAAAAAACTAATCATCGGAAACATTCTACCATCCCTCGTATATGTGAAGCATTTAACAAGAATTTTAATCGTCTTGATATATTTAACAATCCATATAACAAGAGAGAACTTGATTCAGAATACCACAGAATAGACGTTTTGTCTCTTTTCTCGCTCATATAATTATCATTAAATCAAATGCAATTTTCCACTCCTACTTTCCTTTACCACTCCTTGCCAATTTCCTCATTTTCCTTCCCACTAGTTCCCTGTTTTGTCCATATTTCTTTTATATTTTTTATTTTTTTTAAATTTTTTTAAATTTTTAATTTATATATCATATAACACAAAGTATTTTACAGGTGTAATACGTTGAATTACATTCCCAGGAGTTACAACAACTCAATTCGGGACATAAATATTATTCACATTTAGAAAATAACACATATTGAGAAAAACTAAGAAACAAAGCAAGTTTAGCATCTTTATATATATATATATATATGTTTGGATAATTTATATAGCGCCATTTTTGTGAAAATCACCTCAAGGGCGCCTTTATAACTAAATATAGCACAACAACATATACGCCAAAAACCTTTTCTTACACAAGCAGAATAAATATATTAAAAAAAACGCTTTTAAGAATAAAAAAGTAGTGAATCTACTAAGGGGGATAAGGTCATTAACATCACATGCCATGCAGATGATGCTGCCATAGTGATGATGAGAATATATCCACCTCAGTTAGTAAACATCTGGATGCCGAAGAAGTGTCGTATAGTACAATGAACACATGATTGTTGGAAACATAATTCGGATATACAAAACGTGTGTCAGACCAAATCATGGTGTGTACAACAAAGGCGAGGATAGATAGAGAAAATAAAAAATACAAAAAACTAAGTGGAAAAACTATTTACAAAAACTAAATAGAAAAACCAAATAACTGCTCAGATCCTCAGAGATGAAAGTACTAAAGGCAATCGCAGGGAAACCCAAAAGAGGCAGAATCTAGAGTCAAGAAGTTAGACGGAATTGCGATACCCAGTAAATAGATTATGGAGAAAATACGTCAATAATTCCATTAATGCACAGCTCCAAAATCCCCTATATCATTGCCCACGAATTCCCGGCCGTTTGCCGTCTGCCCGGAAGACCCATAAGGAGAGGGAAGAACATAGCGTGTTCATTCCTTATAGAGTTTAACGCGTCGTCGCTTTATTGTAGTATAATTGAGTGAATACATATTATTGGATGGCAGGCCCTACTATGTATACATTTTTAAAGTTTTTATTTATATTCATTTAACCTATACATCTGTTTGTATTCGAAATAAATCAAGTAACTTTCGTTAAAAAACTAATAGGACGTACTGTTTTTTTATTTTCCGAAGATATAACAAATACGAGTAGCTTTGTTTTAGGTCACGTTACATGACAGATTTAGATCCATCGAGTGGTTGCCGAGATTTATTACAAGTATGGGACGTTCAAGGTCATTCGTTATGTACTTTTTAAACTTTTTTTGTTAATAAAAAAGGTTATGATATTTTAAAACTCAACAGGATCGGTGTACTGGGGCGCTTAGTAAAACTTTAAGTTTGTGGCCTTGAACGACCACCGCTCATGCCAAGTTTCAAGTTTTTTTAAATAGTAAGGAGTATCTATTACAAAAAAGTGAAAATTAATTTACAATTACTATAGCGACTGCTTTTCTTTACATTTGGCTTACCAACCGCCGCCGCTGTCTAAATGCAATGAAAATAATGATAAATAATAAATAAATAAAAATTGCAGTTTTGAAATATTTTCCATATTTACACCGGTGAACTTCAAATACGTGATTGTGCAGCAGGATTATACGTCGCGAAACGTCAATATTTTGTCATTTAATATTAGGTGTTCACGGATGTTGCATTGTGATTGCGAATACGATAAACAGCCATGGTGAGAAATTGTTACCACACCGCTTATTAGCACGTCGATAGTTATTTATGATGGAGCTACCGATTGTACTTTGCGATACACATTTCTCAGTACTCGAAGATACGCGCGATACGCGGTTAAGTAGTACTGAAATGATGCGAACATCTAAAATGATTCATTGAGAATCGCGCCATATTAAAATGCCTAGTCGATGAGCGTACATGTATGAAAATACAGTTAATTACATGATTTATTTTATGACACAAATAAGTAAACAATACCGATTGCATCGCGAATTGTAATAAGCAAAAAACATACAGATTAGTGGGCCGATGATGTATGAAGTTTTTTTTTTTAGACATGTAAGTGAAAGGTGCCTAAAAAGTTGCATTTTGGATCACATTGAACGTAAACATTATTTAAAAAAATATCTCATACTATTTTTGGCCCTCAACCGAGGTTTGAAGTTTATCACTGTCTGAACATTTTGTTAATTATCCATATTGATAAAATTATTTTTTATTAGTAAAGATATAACTTAATCACATTGCTCATTCGAACACGTTTTAAAACTACCGAAATGCAAAAAGTTTACACTCCGCGGAACTGATTTCGTTGAGCGCCTGGCTAATATTGACGCAAACAATGGCTCAATAAAACAATGCTCCCCATTTATTACAAAACAAAGTGGAACTCACGCCCTTAAATGCTTATTTAATAAGGTTTAATATACATTATAAAATTTAATTGGACTGATTTTCTTACTTAAATACGAAATGACAGCCAGTGTAGCCCAGAAATGGACTTTTTCGAAAACTTCAAGCTTTGGCTGAGGGCCAAAAGTAGTATTAAATATTTTTTTTTTTAATTTTTGCATTCCGAGTAATCCAAAAGGCAATTTTTTAGACCCCTTTTATTTCGAAATTCGGAAATAAAATATCGGTCCACCCTAATGCACATGTATGCATGTAGGAGAATGGGATGTCTGCTTCTTTTTTTCCAAGGGCTTTTAATTCTTTAAATATTTTTTTATTTATTTAACTTTTTGTACATAATATTAATTGTTCATTAGCGGGCATATTGCCAAATGGCAATTTCTTCCAACCAACCTATATAATAAAAGTTTTTTTTTTAAATTCAAGTTACAAAACATATTCAATAGAAAATAAAATTTAAAAAAGCCTAAGATACGTATATAAAAATATAAATAAATGTGTTTGTGTATAAATTATCTTAAATCAATATCATTACTCAATGGGAAAAAGTAAACAAAAGGAAACAGGAAAGGAGGAAAGATTGAGGAAGAGAAAGAAGATGTTTCTTCAGAAGTGATTTAAACGGAGATACTTGAGTAACATATTTGATGGTGGATGGGAGATGATTCCACAGTCGAGCCGCACGGACACTATACGAGTTAGAGAAGAAAGAGGAATTGTGGATGGGCATTAAGAGAGTGCCTTGAGAATTAGAACGAAGAGGTAAACCATGAACTGATAAGCGTTGCATTTTTCACGGAGGTATATAGGAGCGTTAGGACTACGAAGTACATTGAACAGAAGTGAGAGAGAGTTATAGTCTCTCCGCTGTCTAATTTTGATCCATTTCATTTGCCCACGATAGTCAGAAATGTGGTCATATTTCCTAAGACCAAAAAAATACCTTATTTCAATTTTCAATTTATTTATTTTATAAACGTTTATGTACATTACAAAATATTTCAATGCATGCATAACACGGAAAAAAAATACTCAATTTCAAAAATACAAAGATAGCAAAATTAAAATAATCAGCAATTATAGAGAAAGAATGCTATCCTCTCTGAACTTTTTTTCACTAATATGAAAGATGTCAATATCCGAAGAGATACGATTGAGTAAAGACATTGCTCTTCCCACTGGCATTAACATCGGCAGGTTGGTTCTGCAAGCAGGAAGATAAAACAGCTTATGCTGTCTATGTCTAAGGTAGTCATTAGGAACACAAAGAAAAATACTCGCCATTACACCTATGTTGATTGTAATACCACGGATCAATCGGAAAAAATCCATAAGCAAGTACGCATTTCTTATTTTCTCCAAACTATTGTAGCCAAGGATTCCCAGTATGAAGTCAGACGGGTACAACCACGGATTATATCCGCACTCCCTTAAGTAAAGATACCTTGGAAATTTCTTCTGAACCATCTCCAGCTTAAGAGAGTACTTCAATTCGTGGGGTGCCCAGATCAGAGATCCACACTTAAGTCTGCTTCGCATCAATGAGTTATTAAGAAGCCTTAGAACACGAGTATTTAAGAACACCTTAGCTGTTCGGAAGGGCAATCTGACTTTTCTCCATACAATCGTATTCCTATATTTTCTCCTCGGATTATGGCACTAGTGCAGCCTCATGATTTTTGTGTAATTTTGGTATCACTCCGCATGCGACGTCACAAGTTTTCGTCGAAGAATTCCGTGGATTGGTGAATTGGCTTCTCGTAAACCGGAAATCCACCCTGTCGTTGGTTGATTCGTAAGAACTAGTGACGCCGTTCAAAGTACATAGTTAGTATAATGAATTTTTTTACTGATATTTCTTGGTGGAACTGCATTATAAAATTTTTATAAAATTTCATTATAAAACTTCATAAAATTATATATTTTACACCAGTTTTTATTATATACATTCAAACAAAACTTATATTCTTATAGTTGTTATTACCTTATACTTAAATGATTTTAATTAAAATTCTTTTATTTACATAATTATATAAAATCATGATTTTCAACCCCTGCTTGCACTTGTATATAACATAGAAATTTGTTTAGTCTCCCACCAGTCTGACGATGTCGGTCATGACGAAACCCGGTCACTGGTAAAAAAAATTATAAAATAATTATAAATAAAATTGAATCAGGTTGTGGTCCTGTGGCTAGTGTCTCGGACTCACGGACCAAAGGTCCGTGGTTCGAATCCTACTCTACCCCAACTTGATTCCCATTTTCTAATAGTGAGTTATTTACAACTCGTTGAAAATGGCCCTCAAAATTAAATATTTGGGTAAATCATAAGAACGCAAACATTTCTTTAAAAAAAAAAAAAAAAAGTGGAATAAAACTATAAAGTATTTTTATTATTATAAGTACATAGTTAGTTTTTATTATTTTTACCATACGCTCCCATTTTTGCGTGAGAAAACATTTTATATAACTAATTTCCCATAGCACTGAAATTCTTCATTAGCAGTTTGTAGTACATATAGGCAATAATAAAGTATAATTATTAATCATCATTATGTCTTTATTTACGTGTGTGCGTTTGTTTTTTGTCAATTTTCGTAAATGTTTATGCGTTAAGGGGGGGGGGGGCGTGTGTGAAGTAAATATATCCTGGACTCACGCGATGTGCAGTACCTACCTGCTAGCCACCCATATTAGCCGGTTATAACTCCTTCTATGACGTAATAATTACATTTAGTGGTGACGACATTATTTGCTATTTCCCTTTTATATCATTAGCGTGCGAAAATTTTAAAACGCTTTTGCTATTCTAAATTAACGAAATCGCTACATTTCACAATATTGTCAAGTTGCTTGATATTCCGAAGTTAACGGGTTTTCTTCCTTTTCTGCGTGATCAGTTTATCTTTTAGAAGAGTTCAGAAAAAATACATTCATTTTTCCTGATCTTTCAAGTTGAAAGTCTTTTGGGATAGAGTTAAAAATTCATTCAGTATTTTTTGAGTTTTATTTTTTTCGATTGTTTACGTCGTGTTGTGGAGTGGTGTGTTGGAGAGCTGTCTGACGCATATCGCTTCTGTGTATTTTACGTGGTCAGAATTACATTGCTCTAATGTGGTGTGTCGTGGTCGTGACGCTTCACGAGACAGTTTCAACCCAACGATTTTTAAAAGCTATTTACACGTGAACAATACAATATTGTTTTTTCCCAGAACTCCTCCATTGTCCTTGTGTAAACGGCAATTTGTAGGACAAAAAAATGTTCCGAGGCTTCGCCACCGAGATAGGTGGGCAGGCTACCTCCGCGGAACGATGATTACCCTCACCGCGGCGCACTGCCGCCAGCATTGTCCTCGTGTGAACACTTACGGACTGGACCTTGTGACAATAGTGATTTGCTCGACGCGAACGTGTCGCTCCCGCACATTTTTTTCTGCTTAAAATAGAGGCAGAAAAAACATTTTGATTATTCAGTTTGTTCTTTGAAGATTCCAGTAAATCACATTCAGCATTCACATATGAACTGCGGCCAAGTTTTGTCCCGCGCTGTCAAGGCTGTTCACGGAGCTGGGACAAGATAATATTGTCATATTTATTGTATTGTCCACTTGTAAATGGCTTTTTAGTTTGGGTCAGTGTAATGGAGAGGGGTTATGGCGCGTCACAACATAATATGTTTTTAGAAACGTCTCCTTAAAGGCAGGATTATATTGTTCTCGCGTGTTGTGGAATGGTGTATTGGAAATCATCTAATCATCATTGACTTATGTTTAATTTTATTTCTGTCACAAATTGAGTAAAAAAAAATGTAACATCATAAATTACAACATGTTAAAACAGTGTTTTGAGTGTTTTCCGTTCTTTTATTAATATAATAATTAAACGGTGCCAAATATCGTAATTTGAAAAGCATTTATTTTTCCAATGATGACCTTTAATATTAGTGTCGTCACGCGTGAGGTTGAAGTGTGTAATACCGGTGAATATTAAAAAATATAATTGACATGTAATGACTAGTTGTATGCTTACGATCCAGCGGGACTTTAACTTTAAGATTATTGTGTAATAATTATCCCCGATCGAAAAATTGTAGCCTATATTCCATTGGAATCGCTAAAACAATAAATAATCACAGTGAGAAACTTTTGTCGCGTCGGTTATAACCGACACGCGCGGCCATTGTGATTGATCACAAATAACTATCGACGTGCTAATAAGCGACGTGATAACAATTTCTCACCATGCTTGTTATCGTATTCGCGATCACAGTATAACATTCGTGAACACATAATATTAAATGTCAAAATATTTACGTTTCGCGACGTATAATCCTGCTGCGCAATCATATATTTAATTTTCACCAGTGTAAATATGGAAAATATTCCAAAATTGCTATTTTTATTTATTTATTATTTATCATGATATTTATTGCATTTAGACGGCGGCGGCGGTTGGCAAGCCAAATGTCAAGAAAAGCAGTCGCTATAGTAATTGTAATTTAATTTTCACTTTTTTGTATTAGATACTCCTTACTATTTTGCAAATAAAATATATTGTATTATTTTTTATAGTAATCGCCGATTTTTCGCTAATGAACCGTATTTATTTACGAGGAAAACAAAAAACAAACCTACACGAGCGTTGACTTAGAGATTACACTCGCGTTGACTTATGACTGCGATAACTTACGCATGTTCATTATTGTTCATTGTGATCGCCCAAATTCTTCAAATGTTTTTAAGCACGTCGATAGTCATTTGTGATTGATGGTGTGGATTAGGGTTTAACGACGATGATTATTTTTATAATAAATAAATTGTCGAGTACCTGTTGCTATTGCTATTATAAATTCATACTGAATTCGCATTACTAACGCGAATTATGTGTGTACGTACACACCCACACACACCGTACACCGTACACCGACACTATGAAGAACTGTGTTTCTCGAGCACGCTCGAATTTATTATTCACACGGTAAATGGGGCAGTTTGATAGCGGTACATTAGGAGGAACGTTTACGGCCTGCGCCTGCGGTGGCAATAGCTTATACAAAGAAGGAAATATTGTATTAACATTTTATTTTGATGAGCCGAACCTTTGCGTTTGCGCAAAAAAATATGCAAATAACAAAAAGATTACGTCAAAACAAAAATCGTTAATGCTTATCTCTGTAGACACCTAATTTCTGTATGCGAGAGGTAGACTACGGTAACTCCAAACATGTTCAAATCGAGTTATTATACGATGCACTAAATTTAGTGATCGCGCATTTGCGGTCGCAGGCCCTACGGCATGGAATGCTCTCCCAGCAGAGCAGAGGTGCGTGGCTGTGAGAGTGAAGTGATGTTTCGGAAAAAACATAAAACCCACTTGTTCTCTAAATCGTTTGAATGAATCCATAGCACACACGTGTGACAACAAAATAAATTGTTTTAATTAAATTACGAATTTAAAAGCTTCAATTAAATGTATTTAACAATAGAATCACTATGTGAAGCGCCCTTGAGGTATTATATTACGAAAATGGCGCTATATAAGTTATCCACAATAATAATAATGTTTTGTGTGTGTCCAAATGCTTGCAGACTGGCTGGATTTTCTCCCTAGGGATATATATAAATTTGTTACAACAGAGATGGAAAACACTTTTGAGAAGGGTATATGGGAGTCTAGGCATTTACAGGGCTTATGACCTGTCATTGGCTGGTTTAAGTGGCCACTTTACACAATGTGCATCATTCACCATTCTGCCTATGTTTGAACATCTTTATTTCCTCAACTCTTCCATCTGTTGACTTTTGTGAAGTAAAAGAGCTGAAACCTTTATCACGTGGGTGAGGTTCATCCGCCATTGTTGAATTAACTACCTGGTAAAAGAAGAAGTATACGAAATTGGGAAATTGTTTTCAGGCGTTACCTAGTAGGTAAAATGGTTCAGCCGGATGAATCTTACCCACATGATAAAGGTTTCAGCTCTTTTACTTCACTTAAGTCAACAGATGGAAGAGTTGAGAAAATGTGGATGTTCAAACATAGTCGAATGGTGGATGTTACACAGTGTATAATGTGACCACTTAAACCAGCCAATGACAGGTCATAAGCCCTGTAAATGTCTAGACTCCTTTATTCCCTTCTCAAAAATGTTTTCTCTCGAGTTCTTATCTTCTACTACTACCATCACGCCATTTTCCCTTAAGGCTAAGCAGAGAGAATGGACCGCCACACACGTCTATCCTGGCATACATTCCTAGCTTCTTCCACACTCATACATGCCCTTCGGTTCTGTCTGCTTTTGACATGACGAGACTTAAGATTTTGGTTTATCTGATCATGCCACGTCTTCCTTGGTCGTCCACGTCTCCCGTTACCGTTCGTTTTCGCAATATATACTTGTTTTACTATTATTTCGTCGTCCATTTGTGCTACATGACCAAACCATCTCGGAGACCCCTTCTTAATCTTATCAATTATACTTGACTCAGATTTACACTCCCGCCTGATTTCATCATGCGTAACCCTGTCATACATTTATTTCCCACACATTCGTCGAAGAGTTCGCATTTAAACTGCGTTCACTCGACTTTCATCCTTCCTTTGCCAGTTCCATGTTTCACTTCCAGACATAAGTGCTAGGACTAAAACTCCGCTGTGCACTGCCAGTTTAGCTTCGATTGACATATTTTTATTTGCAATTATTGTGCTTAGTGCGCCGTTCATTTTGTTGCCCGCATTCACTGTACTTTCTACATCTTTTTCTATTCTTACATCTCTTGAAAACATGCTTCCCAGATACATAAATTCTTCTACTCGTTCGAGACATTCGTTGTTTACATTTATTATGCAGTCAGGAACCTCACTTCCCCTTTCAAATACCATCACTTTTGCCTTACTTTCGTTCATCGCCAATTCGCTCTCCAGGCATGCATCATACATTCTAGAGGCTATTTTTTGCAAATCCTCATTTCTGCTTGCTAACAGAACTGCATCATCAGCATACAACATTTATTTATTTATTTTATTCATTCATCATTATTCCATGTCCGCTCCCTAGTTGGAGCAAGTGGTGTCCACGAAGATCCTACAGGCATCTCTGTCGGCTGCCAGCTCCTGTGTATCCTACCAAGTCAGGTGTGCGTCCCGTGGTTCTGACACAAACTGCCGAAGAACAGTCAGTAGTGGACGTCTAGAAAGTCGAGAACCTGACGCCTTGTAAAGTAGGCAAACGTGGTTAAGGCCCTCAGGAATATTCTCTATTCGGAAACTACTATTTCGATCATTATATCCATATTATGCCTCACATATGACATGTGGCGTTGGAAGTGGCCGTTTTTGGCATTTTTCATTTTAAAAGGAATCGGCCAGTGCTCAGTGTTAACATTTTAATCATAATGGAAATATCTATTGAATTTCATCGTGGTATTTTTTTTATAAACTTTTGTACAAGTGTTATATTTATTTATAACTTTATAAATATATAAAATTTATAAACATACAAGGGCGGGCATATTGCCTTAAGGCAATTTCTTCCTACCTACCCAAACCGTTCAGTTTGAGAAAATTACAAGTACATGGACATATTGAATCTTACGATTGTATACAAAATTAAAAACAAAGATCAACAAAATAAAAAATATAAAAAATTACCACTATACTATGAAGAGGAGAGTAGGTGGGAAGGAAAGAAGAAGGATAAAGGAACACCTTAAATATTTTGAAAGTGACATTTCAATCTTGACTTAAATGTAAATAAAGAAGGGGCGTCTCTTATAATAAATAATGTAGAATTAAGCTACGTATATCGCGTGGTTAATGATAATTGTCGTTTGAGTTGATTTAAACAGAACCACAGAAAACATCGTCACCATTTCCTTTCCGCTCCTAATGGTACATAGGGCACTGCATTGGTATACTAATCGCAGTGTATCTTGATCATTTATGTTACATGAAGGAAAGATGATCAGTCTTACGATTCAGGTACCAGTCCAGAGACTATCAAATATTCTAATGTGAAAACACCCTTTTAAATCAAATATTTAATATCAACCATGTCGGGAATCGAACCTGAGACCTCTCACATGGTAGGCAAATGCTCTGACCATTACACCACGAGGCCGACAAAAAAAAATATTCATTTATAATAAATTATATTATTTAAATATATTTGGACCCCTGTATTTAGTAGCCTTACGTGTCATGTACAAGGCTAAGGTACTCGGAAAAAAATCGTTTTTGTTTGTCTTGGAAATGGGATGTTCGATCACTGATTTTGGTTTATTACCTTTATGAGTCCAATCACCATTGTTGCAAAGTTCAAGAACAATGGCGCGTGATAACTACTTTTGACTACAGTGTGGATATTTGTTAAGGATATTCCATCTTTCCCGCATTCTGCTTCAAGATTATGGCGTTGTAAACTTAAAAATGGGCACTGAAATAACAGATGTTCGATACTCTGTGAAGAAATATCATCGCATGGACAATAGTCAACATTCTAATTTAAACCTATATAGGTAACTTCTCATAGCCCGTGTCCGGTAAAAATTTGGGTCGTTTCGAAAGTACCGTGGTGATGACTTGGTGATACTTGTATATTATGCACTTATATGTGGGTAAAATTAATGAACATTTTTTGTAGATTACCAATAAAATAAATCACGGCTCGCCACTGCTAGGCGCCGCCTGAAAACATAATGTATTTTTCATACTTTTTGGACCAGTCGGTTAAATCAACCACATTTGAGTCTTTCCAATTTTTTGTAGACAAATACTGGATTACGAACGTTTGGACGGACTCAAGATATTGTTTAATGAAATAATCGTTTATATAATAGCTGAATGAATTGTGTTACTCGTACATCGAAATTTCACTTTTACCGCGACCTCGATAGACCAAGGCTCGTCATTACGCAAACTAGTTTCGGTCAGTCGCGTTTCCTAGTCACATGATTACTGTACTGCTGTACTGCTGTACTGACGCAGCCGTAACTTCTAACTTCTATCTGCGCCGAACTCAACACTTCAGAACCAGAGTTCCTAGACCAAGTTAAGGCTGTAGTCTGGTAAAAAGCACGCAAAATGAGGAAATCATACGATTTGCCATTTTAAAACGAACGTTTCTTTGTAATCGGGCAATAATAAAAAAATAAAAATATATATAATTAAAAGTTTTATGTAACTAAAATATAATTAATTACTTATAGACCGGAAGATTACGCCTTTTGAAATTAAGACTAAACATAGGTATCTAGGATCTCAATAAAGACTAATACCCGTATGCAGAGACAAAACTTAAGGTGAGGAAAGTACATTCTAATCTCAAATGCGGAGAATAACCCGAAGGTGAAGACAATAGAATGTACTTTCCTCACCTTAAGTTTTGTCTCTGCATACGGGTATAAGTATTAAAGATTTTTTTTGTAACAATTTGAAGATAATAAATTGTACATAAAAGTGGCCTAAGCAAAATTTTAAATTTAAATTTTTTTTTGTTTTTGAAAAGAAATACAAGCTTTTAAATCACACACATTTTTGTGACATTTTCCTTTATTTCTACGTAAAATTATGCCTTCTGTAATACTTAAAAAATATATATTTATTGAAATATTTTAGTTGAAACCTTTTTTTATAGAATTGTATTCTCTTTTTTTTAAAAAAGAATAGAATTCTGGCTGTAATATTAAATTTAAAACAAAATCTGATTAACGTTTTTATGACCTTCATACCTGCCCTTACCGGTACTGATGGGACCGAGGGAAGAGACCATTGCAGGAGACTGCTGCGAGAAATCGCATAGATTCATATACTATTAAGCGTGTTGTCCAGATGCCCTTTACATTTTTGTATGTTTATGTAATAATATTTGTACGTGCTTCCACTTTCCTTTATGTTGTATCCCAACTTAACACAGGGCCCTTGGCCTTATAGAGTTTGGGATACGTTATTATTATATTTTTTGTAATATGTATGTATTTGTATGAATAAATAAAAAAAATATTGATAAATTAAGTCATAAATTGAACGTAGTTATGCAGAAACAGCCAGCCACAGAAAAGTGAAACTAAGATATTGACACTTTTGTGAAAAGTGTTAATCATCAAATCTACACAACAGTTGGAATGTTTTTGACTTAGAAAATTGATAAACAATGAATAAATTGTTTTTTTTTTTTATATGTTACAAACAAGAATCTAATTACGTATTTGACCAGTTTTAATAATTTTTTAAAATACCGTAAATTTTTTCTAGTTCTGTGGGTGTTTTCTGCAAATTGAGAAATGCCGTTTTTGTATCGACACCATTTTCAGAGGGTTAATTCAGTTTTTTGTATGAAAGCGTTCTAACTGTTTTTAGCAAAACACAGAATTGACCTTATTGCAACCGAAAACATCAACCCCTCACGCGCACATATCAGTGTTGACTGTTTAAAAATAGCATGAAATAACCTGTAAATTGTTATTCTAGGAAATAAATATTTTTAAAAGTAAGCTTTTTTTTATATCGGTTATAAAAATTAAACCGGGCATAGTTATTTCTTAATATAAACCTGGTATAAGGAAATCTGATAACGAAGGCCCTAGATAAACGTGAATCGTAATACTCCGTCCATTCCTTAATGTTACTGAATATCAAGGTAATACCTTCTGATTTCTGACCTTGGCCTTTCAATGTTGTGCCCTTGCCGTGTTACGAATTGTGACTTGTGAGTTGTGAGGAATTGATAGGAAGGAACATTTGTCAAACTGCTATTTTCTGTTTGCCGATGGATTTTAGCGCAGTAAGAACAATACGGAAGTTCAGTGCTACGGGAATTGGATATAATTTATTTTTTCTTGAGTAAAAATTAAATATATTTTATATAAAAATAAATAATAAGTCAACGATATTATTAATTTGTCCAAATTTTTGTATTAAAAAACTGGATTCCGTTGCCTATTATATACGGTTTTTCAGGGCAGACCGCGAAACTTCAGAGGAACATTCCTCATGTAAGCTTTGAAAAAATCCTAATATTTTTTTTCTAAAAAGTCATTTAAAAAAAAAATATATATATATTTAATCTCAAAATCCTTAATTTCTCGGACAAGCCACTCCACAAACCCCTACCCCTTTCCTACCCAGACGCTTCCCTTGCCCGCGTCTGGTGCGTATCACTTCGTTGGTCAAATACGTTTTTATCACAATTTTTTTTTCGGGGAGTGGTAGGAGTTTGCGAAAGGGACGCTAGTCCTAGATATTAAAGATTTACTCCATTTGTAGATAATATATATATATTTTTAAATGACTTTTTAGATTAAAAAAATCAGTTTTTTTAAAGCTCACTATAAGGAATGTTCTCCCCTATATTCCCTTCTCTGAAATGTTCTCCATCTCTTTTGTAATATATTAATCTAAATAATAAATCAACGATTTGTTTATTATGTCCTGTCCGCAAACATTTGGACATACTTAAATAAACTAACTTGTATAAGAAGTATAAAAATTGAAAAATAGATTTTAGGCGTGGCCTGGCAGAGGTGAAATGGTTCAGCCGGATAAATCTCACTTACATGATGAAGGTTTCAGCAGATGAAAGAGTTGATGTGGATGTTACACAGTGTGTAAATTGGCCACTTAAACCGGCCCTGTAAATGCCTAGACTTCCATATTCCCTACTACTACTACTATCATCAAGCCATTTCCCCGTAGGGGTAGGCAGAGAGAATGGACCGCCACACATTTCTATTCTGGCATACATTCCTAGCTTCTTTTGACATGACCAGACTTACGAATTTGGTTTATCTGATCTTGCCACGTCATCCTTGGTCGTCCTCGTCTCACGTTACCGTTCATTTTCGCCGTATATACTTGTTTTACCATTCTTTCGTCGTCCATTCGTTCTACATGACCAAACCATCTCGGAGACCCTTTCTTAATCTTATCAATTATATTTGACTCAGATTTACATTCTCGCCTGATTTCATCATTTATAACCCTGTCATACATTGAGATCGCATTCCCTATTCATTTCTTGCCTCTTTGTTGCACAACCGCTAATACAACCCTAATAATAATTATGAAAGTAGGCTGAACGCTGCCGAAATGGGATTTCTCAAGCGAACGCGTGGTAAAACGATGCATGATCGGTGCACAAATGTTGAGATCCGTGCACTATGTGAGGCTGAGGTGAGCATTATCGACAAAATCAAGAAAGGGGTGTTGTGTTTGTTTGGAAATGTAGAGCGAAAGAACGCCTAAAAACATCTACGATGCGAATGTTGATGAATGCAGAAAACGAGGAAGACCGAGAAAAACGTGTCACGATCAAGTCCATCAAAAACTTGGAGATAGACATGGCAGGAGTAGGAATACACGGCGTCCGTGCATGAGAAGATGTACTAATGTAGAGGAAGCAAGGTATGTATGCATGTTTGTTTGTTTGCAGTGACGGCTGAAGGGGTTTAAAATGGGGGGGTAATTTACTAAATAGGTACATGTGTACTCGTATTTCACAATAATTTTTACACAATTTTTTTTGCAAAAATACATAAACATATCCGTCTATATAGATTTTTCCAATATGATACGCACATTTAAAAAATACCTAACATAGCGAGTACACTTTATCTTGACTCATAGAGTTTCTTAAAAAAGTCTTGATTTGCTTTTATTTTATTTTTTTTAAAGGTCTTTTACTCTCAGCTGTCGTCATCGTAATTCTACAAATAAAAATTACTGTACATTTAACTTTTAAAAGACAAGCAAATTACTAAAACCGTACAGGATTTTACAAGTTAATGTGAGTTTATTCTATACGAAACAAGACCCTTACAAACACTAGGTAATTAGACACGTTCAAGAAACAATATATTTTAATTAGATCAATTTACAAAGCAAATTTCATTATTGTAAAAAGGGAAGAGAAAATATAAACTCATGTTAATCCTTTTCATTAAGAATTCGTCCTTTTCTAAGTATAGGTATGTAAAATACATAGGAATTCATTAATCATCGTATCTCTTCCAGTCTAGACCAATGCCAATGTTATATTATTATGATCATTCTTATTCTTATCTTTCTTGTTTCATATTGTCACCTTTACCGGGACAATGCTCGCGTTCGAACTAATTTTGAGCGAAATGTTGTGATGTTCATGTACGCACGGGACGTTTCATCTCTTTCTTTCTCATGATAAAATCTAGTGATAAGATATTAGCGTTGGGATAGTTATAGAAATGACCCGCGCATTCGACATAACATGAATATTTGACAGCGCACGTGCTTTAATAGTTTTCTAGATAACATCTATAAAAAATGAAGATTAATAGGTACTTATATACTTGAATGAATGATGATATAACACAATTCCATTATAGTTTATAGGTACTTTCTTTATAGTGTATTTTAAGTCAATTATTTTAATTGGTGGCAAATTTTGAGTGGTCATTGACTCAATGGACATAGGGGAAATCCGCCACTGTTTGTTTGTTTTATTTTTATGTTTTTCTTAACTGCAATCAGTTCGTTGTGAAACCTTATACGCTGGCCAATTATACAAAGGTTATATATACCTAACGAAACAATTATTTGACCGATACAACTTGCTCTGATTTGAGTATTAATTTATTTTTCAAACTCTTGACATCCGACCCGAGTTGGTAGTTGGTACCTACGTTATGCTAATCTCCGCAGTACTCTACGGCCGCTTTTGTGCGAAGTTTTTATGTTTCCTCCTTGTAGCATTTTCAGCTCCCAACTGGGCAACCTTTTCCTGCTCTTTGTCTCCCATTCTCTCCCGGCTCCCCCCCCCACTCTATTGCCTTTACCCGCCACCCGCACCGCCACCAAATGCGACCACCTATTTTGTTTGGATGCCCAATTTCGCTCTCCGCGACGAAACCGGTTTGTATATACATTTTTACCATAAAATATAACATCGGCCGAGTCGGCGTAGCGAGGTTGCTTTTAACTTGGTCCACTATTCACAGCACACAGCACACATAGATGTGTTGAAGACGATTCGTCGGGATCGTAGAACAACGTCGCCTGTTATTTTTTTCAACTTTGCGTGAGAGCAGTTTATTTATTTTTTACACTTTATGACACAACTTGGTAAGTACAAAAGTATATCATTTGATACTTGAGTTAGTTTTTTTTTTTTACTATACGGCCTAAGTCAATTACAACAATAACATATTACAACGGAGATGAAGAACATTTTATTGAAGGTAATATGGGAGTCTAGGCATCTACAGGACTTATGACCTTTCATTGGCTGGTTTAAGTTGGCTATTTACACTGTGAAACATTTACCATTTTGCCCATATTTGAACATCATCTATATTCATTTAATTCTTTCATCTGTTGATATCACAACACTATCATTATTTGATTCACAAGAACTCGTGACGTCATTCAAAGTAGTTATTTTTTATTAATATTTCATACATTTTGGAGAAACTTCACCATACAATTAAATGCTCTATTTTTTGCGCGTATGAGAAAACATTTTTATATCCAAGTTTGCGTAGCACTGAACTTCCTCATTACCCAAGAGAATATATCGTCGGAATCGTAGAACAACGACGCATATGATTTTTTTAACTTAACGTGAGAGTGAATCTGCGGAATCGTAGAACAACGACGCATGTGATTTTTTTTAACTTAACGTGAGAGTGAATCTGCGGAATCGTAGAACAACGACGCATGTGGTTTTTTTCAACTTAATGTGAGAGCGGTTTAAATAAAAAAAATTGGCACTTAATGTCACAACTTGTAATGTATTGTTTTTATTTAGATATAGTACTTATACAATTTGAACACCTAGTTATACCTTAACTAATAAATTATATATAAAAAATAAATTCAGAAACAAAATATTTTTATAAAATCCAGACGCTTTCCGATGACACTTTTATCTACCCATGTTGTTAACAAAAATCATCGCCATCCCACGAAACGATGCGATATACCCAACATTAAATTTTAATTTTTAATTTAAACTTTTAATTTAAACTTTTAATTTAAACTTTTAATTTCAACTTTTATTTTGACTTAATCATATGTACATCTACTACCTGCATCTAATGAATTATTGTTGGTTGTGAATTTTTACTAAGAAATATAAATGTTCATGGAAGCAGAGAGAGAGGGGAGGAAAGTATAGTTGGAGCTATACAATGTCTTCTCCCTTTTATGTACTTTTTATTTAATATTTATATATTTTTTAATACAATTATTTTGTCCCTCTCCTTTTGCATTCATAATAAATTAATGTGAAATCTGTAATTTGTCTTACTCTTTTTAATTGTTTTTTTATACCTTGTATTTATACAAAGACTATGATTTCCTTAATAAATAAATAAAATAAAATACCAATATCTTTTGGCAACTCATTAAACATCTTGTCTTTTATGATACAGATTGTTTGAGTTGCCTGGATTATTGACTGAAATCCTCGTAGGATAGCGATGCATTCGATACTTTGATATTTGATACATGAAGCATTAAGACACTGCTACGTTATTTAGGCACGTTAATCGACAATGATCCCCTTTAGCTCGTTTGATGTAATCTTATAAATTCCTTTACGAATATTTATTACGTCTAAATTGTCTCTCGTATAATAATGCCAGTGCTCATTTAACCCTCGATGACCCTTAACGAAACGATTCCGGTTCATATTACCCCTCGCTTCGTCGTATAGCGGACACACAGTTATTTGAAAACCCTTTCTACCGTCCCCGCTTGACGTCGCGCGTCGCCCGAGTATACTCAGTACGTACTTGCGAACTTGCGCAATACGAATTCATACTTTAATATCAGAAGTCGAACGGGAGTTTGTGAATACGGATGAAAGCAAAATGAGAGCGATATTTTGTCGAATGTGTTGGAAACCGACGTGTGACATATTTTGTTTCATTTTGTCGTTTTTGAGTTTTTTATTGATTCGTAATCAACATTTTACTAGCTATAAGTGTATTTAAAAAAAATTAAAAAAATAAAGAAATATTTGCGTTCTTATGATTTACCCAAATATTTAATTTTGATGGCCATTTTCAACGAGTTGTAAATAACTCACTATTAGAAAATGGGAATCAAGTTGGGGTAGAGTGGGATTCGAACCACAGACCTTTGGTCCGTGAGTCCGAGACACTAGCCGCAGGACCAAAACCCGATTCAAATACTTTTGCTTATTTATTCATTCAAAATTACACTCGTTTATATATTTATGAACTTATTAAGGCTTTTTAGGCTGTGCCCGTGTCGAGCCATAATAATGAACAATAAAAAATACATTGTAAAATTTATTAAGTTAAATTTATTTATCAAAAGCATACAAAAATTTACATATAAATTACCAAGCCCTACCGAACTGCATAAAATGCAGTTCGTCAGCAGGTGCTTATAGTTAATATACATAATCTTATCTCTTAAATTCTATAAACATATAAAAACTCTTATTACTAATAAGAAAATAATTACATGTGATAAGTATAAATAATAAAATTCCAAAGAAGAAATGCGAGTAATAAATAATATGCCAAATATATTAATAGTGACTACTAAATTAAATCCATCCATCAATCCAACTTTTTTTTCGCTACGACATCGACAACTGGACAACTGGAAGGTTGTAAATTAAATGCCCACCCATGCAGTAACATCAAGTTTTTAGCCCACAAATGATTTGAATACTAAAATTAATATAAAACAACTTAGCTAAAAAAAATCTACCGCCCGGTTTCAAAGCTATAAAAGCCTACTAATTAGTTACCGGTACCGGTATGAAGGTAATAAAAACCTAAATAAGATATTGTTAGAAATTGAATATTACTTTCAGAATTATTTTCTTTAAAAAAAGGAGAATGCAATTCTATAAAAAAAGGTTTCAACTAAAATATTTCAATAACTTATTTTTTAAAGTATTACCGAAGGCTTAATTTTACGTATAAATAAAGGAAAATGTCACAAAAATTTATGTGACTTAAAATTCTTGTATTTATTTTCGAAAATGAAATTTTGCTTCGGCCTTTTTAATTTTCATACTATTATCTTTAAATCATTTGAAGAAATTTTAGTTCAATACATATGAGAATCGAGATACCAAAGTTTGGTCTAAATTTGAAATGGAGTAATCTGCCGGTCAATAAGTAATTATATCTTAGTTATTTAAAACTTTTTTTATTTTTTATAGAAATTATTGTTTTTTATCTAATTTGTGTTTTTTTATTTTTTATTATTGCGCGATTTTTAAAAAACATTCGTTTTAAAATGGCAAATCGTGAGATTTCCTCGTCTTTCGTGCGTTTTACCCGACTTCAGCCTCAAGACCTTGGTAAATAAGTCAAACTAATTTATTATTAATCTTAAAAATATTTTTTAATTTATAATTTTAAATTCCTGCGAAAACAGTCCATTGCATTGTCCAAGCCCCTAACTCTGTTAAATTTTGAACTTTGTTTCAGTTTAAATTTAAATAGAACGAACGCCAAACATGTCGCGTTTTGGTAGACATATTTTCTAACAATTTGATTTTTAAAACACATTTTTTTTTTTTAATTCGTGTTACATATTTTTATTGGTATTCGTAGTTTATGATATTTTCATATTAATAGTTATCATCGTAGCTTTATGAAGCTATAAAAAAGTCATTTTCTTTTTACACCACAACAAGCCACGAGGCCCAATGACAGTGGTGAATTACAACACAGAACACCTAGGCTTGAAAAAAATTATGTTGAGGGGAGATCCTTAAGCCCACCATCCGCCCGCAGCTGTTGAGTCCTGTGGAACTCACTGTCAGCTGCGCATAGAGGAAAGTTATAAATATTCCCAAGGAATACAAACTCCATGCAGATTCCCTGGACGATCAGAGGCAAAGGATCCGAATACAACCCCGTAAGGGAGGACAAAACAAAAGAACGTGTGTGTTCCGCTCGGAAGGAAGCACAGTCCCAACTGAATCAGCATCCCACAGGAACAGTTGCCTGTCCCATCATATTTTCCCCACCTAGGCGTCCGCGCATCTGAGGAGCTCCCAACGCGATACTCAAGTCCGGACAAAAAGAGTGCAAAATTCGTACTGTTGGCCATCAGATCCACATTCCACGCTGGTCGCATGACCCCTGTCAGACCATTCAGCATCTCATCTCTGGCATCATCTAATAGCACTCAGTGCCACAGGGTGTGTTCGGCCGATTGATGAGCATTTCCGCAAGCACAGCTCGAGACAGGAGCAAGTCCAAGATTATGAAGCTTGTCTTTAAACTTCCCATGTGCGGTATGATGGTCAAACACCAAGAACTTATACGCATCCTGTGTCTGATGGAAGGTAAAAAAGCCAACGTGAAAAAATCTTCCTTAATTCTGGCCTTTCTCTTGACGCTCAAATTAGTAGAATGATAAGTTCATGCTTTTACCAGCTGAGACAGATTAAATGCATACGCAAAAATTTGCCAGTTGATGCCGCCCGTCAATTAATAAATGCGTTTGTAGTGTCTAGAGTCGATTATTGTAATGGTATCTACGCAGGTCTACCAATGAATAAAATGACTCGCCTACAGTCTGTATTGAATGCTGCAGCGAGACTTATGACTGAACTTAGAGATTCCAAACGAGAATTACACTGGCCACGTTTTCCACAGAGGGTGGAATACAAACTCTGTTGGCTTATGTATAAGTCACTGCACAACTCTGCTCCAGAATATCTAAAAGAACTCTGCATTCCAAATGAACTAGCTGACAGACGTCTTACGCGTAGATCAGCTACATCTACGTCGAAAGGAAACGTTATTATACCTTTACGCAAACAGCGCACTAAATTCGGCGAACGCGCATTTGCGGTCGCAGGCCGTACGGCATGGAATGCTCTCCCAGCAGAGGTCCGAAACTGTGAGAGTGAAGTGATGTTTCGGAAGACACTTAAAACCCACTCGTTCTCTAAATCATTTGAATAAATCCTTAAATTGCGGTGACAAAGTACATTGTTTTTCTTAAATTAAAACAAAAATCAAATTAAATTGATTTCCTTATACTTGTTAAGCGCCTTTCACGAAAATGGCGTTGTATAAGTTATCCATAAAAAACATTTAAGTTTGTAAGTGAAAAGTGTTGATGGAAGTTCATTGTAATTTATTACATAAATAAAAGACTAGTGATACTTTAATCCACAAATTTGGAATATCTAGTAACCGGTTTCATCGCTCTCGCGATATTTTCGTGACTGGTATCTTTATTAAGGAGTTCAATGTATTTATACAAAACAGAGGTAAGGATAGATAATTCAAAATTATATGAAAGTAAATTAAATAAAGTTATTATAAGTAAATAAAATAAGCACTAAAAATAAAATACTTAAACTTATTAAAATAGCATTATATCAACTCATTAGTTAACCCAACAAAATAAACAATAATTGATTATGATCCTTAAGATAAAAATAACTTTATTTAATTTACATTCATATTTTTTTTGATTATCTATCCTTACCTCTGTTTTGTATAAATACATTGAACTCCTTAATAAAGATACCAGTCTCAAAGATGTCACGAAAGCGATGAAACCGGTCACTGGATATTCCAAATTTGTGGATTAAAGCATAACTCGTCTTTTGTTTATATGATAAATTATCCGTAATAATAATAATAATTGCGATTTACTTGTTTTTTTGCGTTTTTATCGAAAGTGAATTTTTCGCGTTACGGCGGAGTAGCGGGCAACGGGAGCCGAGGAGCCGGGACCGCCACAAACAATGTGTTATCTGCACCGAGTAATTTGCATACTAATCGGCCCCGCTCTGCATTCGTTTCGCATCTCTGCTACTACCCATGCCCAACCACTCGCAGTATTTATAGATCGTAGGCTACTGCCATACAATGAGCCACACAATGAGCCACACTCGGCTATCCACTACCCACTATCCGTATCCGCCGTATACTGCCTTTAAATAGGCTAAATCCGCAATTCTTCCATTTTGTGTACTCTGCGTTTCGTACTTGTCTTCCGCCAAGATTTAACTGTCTAAAACTGGTTTGGTCACTAAATCATATCACTAAATGTTATTAAATATTTGTATATGACCACTGACCGACTTTTCTATGTCTACTGGTTTCGAGACGTACCCGTCTCTTCGTCAGGACATCAATTAAACCATCAATTTGCATGTTGGTTTAATTGGTGTCCTGACGAAGAGACGGGTACGTCTCGAAACCGGTAGACATAGAAAAGTCGGTAAGTGGTTATTTGCAAATATTTAATAATATTTAATAAAATGTTTGACCACAAAGTTAATGCTTTAAATATTAATAAATCATATCACTTTTTAAAAAAAAAAGTTTTATTTTGAAGCTTGAAATAGGTCACATATAAACATATTCTTATGTGTGCTCAAATAATAACAGTGTACATTTATTTATTATTAAACCAGATGAATCAGATAAACCAAAATCTTAAGTCTGGTCATGTCAAAAGCAGACAGAACCGAAGGGCATGTATGACAAGATGTATGAATGTGGAAGAAGCTAGGAATGTATGCCAGGATAGACGTGTGAGGCGGTCCATTCTCTCTGCCTACCCCTACGGGGAAATGGCCTGATGGTAGTAGTAGTACTCTGATATTGCGATCATGTTCATGTTGGCTTTGATATTTTCTTTTTCCGAAATTTTATATATATTTTTTTTAATCACAAATAATACACAAATTTTTATCGTATTGTAAAATATTATTCGCTCATATGTTAGTACTTTGAAATCATTTTACATTTTATTTTTATATTGAATACTTACGCGCTAAGCTAATAATGCTTGTGTGCATAGCGAGGAACACATTTTAGCGTAATATTTTGATTCCGGTACTACTTTGGCCCATTTTTCCAAAACACACCTGTTGTGTACACGTTGGCAGTCGCGTGGTCAGCGTGCGTGTGACCTTGGCAACACGATACTTACGTATCACTGACTCACACCCGACGGTTCCCGCCTTCGCTCCTTACCTACCGCGCGACCGGTGGTAACTGCTGATAGTGTGTGTATTTACCTCACTTCGAAACATAACTCTATGCAACCCGTTAAAGTCAACCCACAAAATTACAACTCTGGAAATGTGATAATATTTAACTACGCATTTTTTTTATTTGAAAATTTATTTATAAACCCTTACGGATTATTACATTCATTTTACAAAAAATAATAAAAATATTTTTCATTCATACTCTGTTGTTCAAAATAATATTTTTTACATCTTTTGAAAAGTTTGTCCGAGTCTTTTGTTTAGTTTTGTCTGGTAGTTTATTGCATAATTTCAGTCCCTGGTTCATTAGTCTTGATTGTCCTTGTCTTGTTTTAGAAAGTTGTATATGGTATTTGTCTGATATTCTCGTATTATGTCAATGTTGACTACAATTTTTTACAAGTTTTAGTTCTTCGTCTACAATTACATTAGTGGCTAATTTATGGATATTTTTTTATGATTCTAGTTGAAAGAGTTCAGTTATATTTGATTGCTTAGTTTGTTTAAAAAGTTCTCTAGTTTCAGTTAGATAGAGAACGTCATATACTAACTTTAATATTTTATTTTGTTATCTGTGTAGTCTGTTTATGTCATTTTGATATCCTGCTCCCCATAGTAGTTGCGTATATTTTCGATTTCGTGTTTCTTTCTATTGTTGCGCGGTATTATTGACAACCCTGAAATTATGCGCAGCATTGGCTTTTATGTTCCGGATAATTACCTCAGACAGTGTCAACATAGACTGTTTCACTTTCCAATATACAGGACCAACCTGCCAATGGTTATGCCTGTTTAGCTAGGGTGTACTATGACAGCGGTGCCCGTATCTGAACGGCCGTAGTGAACGGTGATGCGGTGGACAGCCGTCGTAACGGTGGCTAGAAAATGGTTTCCTAGGAAAACGGTGTTGATAAAACCGTTAAAAAATAAAACCACTCTAGTCACCGTTACGACGGCCGTCCACCGCATCACCGTTCACTACGGCCGTTAAGATACGGGCACCGCTGTCCTAGGAAACCCTAGCTTTAGAAGGGCTATCTCTACGTTGAACAATATTACTTTGGACATTGACATTTTTTACGTCTCTGAGGGAGTTTTTCGTTACAAGATTCTCTTACTTTTTAACGTATTATTCTATGGATACTATTATAATTTTATTTTTTTGCACCACAACAAGCCAGGAGACCCAATTACAGTGGCGAATTACATCACAGAATATCCAGGCTTGAGAAAAATCACAAATTTTATTTTTGTGTTCTCACGGGGAATCTAACCCAAAACTACTAATCTAACCTTCCGTGCGTGAGTCAAGCGTCTTGACCACTACACCACGAAGGCCGGATACTTATGGGCTATTTTTACATATACCTAATTTAACCTTATTATTTTAATTATTTCTATATGTATGAATTAAGATATTCCATTTTGTAATGTACATATATATGAATAAATAAATTGAAATAAGTTACGGATATAGGGAGAGTTAATAAAAGTTTGTACGATATCATAAAAAAATATTTTAAACAATATCAGTTCTGTAGATCAATTTTACTTACTAATATGCCAAATTAAATCATTATTTTGGATTATATCCACCTAAATACACGCCATCATAAGCAAAAAAACAGTTATTTGCAAAAGTCAAATTTTACGATGACACTCTTAAGTATTTATCAAATTTATGCAAATTGTTAAAAACTGTAAATAATTTTAAGTAAAAACACAGTATGTCAATTATTTCTAAGCATTAAACCGGTTTGTGTCATATTTTAATTACTCGTACACTGTGGTGTTGTTTAATAATCTCTAGGTACTATGTTATTTTATTTTTATTTTGAATCTTGAAGTAGAGCACACATAAATTATTATATTCTTATGTATGCTGTAATAGCAACAATGCACATATATTTCATTGATAAGTTAAACACATATTTCTAAACCTTTAGTTTGAATTTTGAATGTTTTTTCTTCATAATTTTGCGTTCGTATTATTTACTCAAATATTTCGATTTTTGGGCCATTTTTAACAAGTTGTAAATAACTCACTAAAATGGAAATCAAGTTAGGGTAGAGTGGGGTTCAAACCTCGGACCTCTGACCCGTGAGTCCGCAACACTAGCCACGGGACCACGAGCCGATTAAATTAAAACAATATACCCCATTGGAACATAATGGTGGTTCAACGCGCCCCTTATTATGCTATTTCCTGTTCCTCGTACACTTCCAGTGACCGGGGTATTTATTTCCCGCCTGCACGATGGGTAACCGGCGACTCTCTTTATAAATAATATTCACGGTCGCCATTCGTATTATTCAATCATGTCGATTAAGTACCTAGCGTGTTACAGTATAAAGGCCGGAAGGGTGACTGAACTGGTGGTCTTTTGTTTACATCAGTGTTTTTCAACCTGGGGGTCGCAAAGCCTTGTTTGAGAAGTAAAAGTAAAAAGCGAGGGTTTTAGGTCCTGCTCGATTGTTGTGATCTCCTGAATCTTATTAACTTCAAAATGCCAAATCGAGTTACTAGAAGTACGGAGTTGATTGCAACTACATACGTAGGTACTAACTATGCACGACACTCTCCGATTCCGCGTTTACATTCCTTAGCCAACAAATTTACTTGTGGTATAGACATTTTTAATACAACAATTATTGTTTATTTTAAAACGTGCTTAAATGCATTGCTTAAAACTAATTATTAAAGTTACAACAAAACTTTTTTTTAAGGCATTTCTTTCTCCGTTTTATTATTATTTTGTCTCTTTCTGAAATAAATTTTTCAAATATTTTTTATTTGTGTACCATAATTATAATATATTATTATCTTGTATACTTTCTGTAAATAAACTTTTATTATTTATTTTTAATATTAATTACTCGATACATTTTTTTTGTTTAAACTTTTTACAAGTTATTTACGATTTGCTTTTTAATTCTAACATTTTTCTCCATCCAGAAGACTTTGATAAGCGTATTGAATTCCATTTTAAGCATGCCATCAGCAGCAAGATCTGTAAGATTTTCTTTTTCCCTCGATTTCTTGATTTTAGGCATATGGTCTTAATAGAAAGAAAACTAAATACTTCGCCGTTGAAATCCCAGCTATTCTTTCTAATCGATAAGGGGATATTGTAATTTGCTTAAAAGGATTTTTTCTACTCGTTAATGGGTCGCGTTTAAAATAGGTTGAAAAACACTGGTTTACATTATCTGGATCTCCTCCGATCAAATATTGTGTAATGAACAAAAAATTGACCGAGGTGTCTTGTTTTTTTACATTGTCATTTTATGGACCTTTTTTCGTATTTTTTTTTATTTATTCTATTGTCAATTTTTTTGAAACTTTTCCGAAACCCCCTATTCAACAGTTTTACGACAACCTTCTTACAATATCCTTATTTTCGACATGTTTATATTAATCGAAGGAACTTTGATTTTGTTAGGTACCTAACGGTACACGTGGAATACAATACAATACAACTTAAAAGGTCAGCGCGTTTATATATTTTTTTGGTTACATTGCTGAGTTTCTGTTAAAGGTAAAATTGAGTTTTTTCTACTGAAAAATAAACGTACAGAAAATGACGTACTACCTAGAAAAATAGATATTTATTGATTTACTGATGTTGTCCATTTATGCAATTCATAGAGTATTAATATTTCAATATAGAATTGTTAAGAACCATAGAATTAAGAATAGTCCAGAAACCGCATACGCGCATCAAACAGAAGGCGACTAAACTTTAACA
Source organism: Micrasema longulum (assembly GCF_059751315.1). Lineage (NCBI taxonomy): Eukaryota > Metazoa > Arthropoda > Insecta > Trichoptera > Brachycentridae > Micrasema > Micrasema longulum. Next base: position 147,802 of record NW_028278105.1, read on the forward strand.
AATTGCTTTTTTTTAAATATAGTTATCTTACATTTGTGTTGACATGATTATATTTTTCGGGATCTGGCAACGTTACGCGGTGACTTTACGTATATGCGCGGTGAAAGTGGGGCAAAGTAGGGGTTTTTTGGACACAGTCCGATGTATTCAAATATGATTTTACGCTCTTTCTGGACTATTCTTAATTCTATGTTAAGAACATTAAAAAATAAGAAACGAAGAAAAGAAGCATCGACAAACATAAGGGACATCACATATAAAAATGCTTTGGTTGGTTCCAATTTTAAATTTATTTTTGTTATAAAATTAGAAATTTAGTTTTAATTTTTATTAGGGAGGAAGGTACGACGTATTACATAAAAATGCCTACATATTTTTGGTTTATATTTCTGTTCGACCCTTTAACGAGACAAAGCCTGTATTGAATAATTCAAATTTACGTTAAATATAAACGATATTTTTATTACTTTTGTCAAATTTGATCATTTTTTATTCCATGTTTATTTTTGCTCGACTCACCTCGAGATCTATTTTTTTTTTTAATAAAACATTTTTCAGATACTGAGAATTTTATAATTAGCATTGTTCCGAAGATGACCATGACGATATGCGATATAACATATCATTTGCGATAAATTTTTATCAGAATGTTATGCTATTATCGTTATCATGTCGGTACCTACATATTTATATTTTGAAATTGCAGCTTCGGGGCCAATATTTGGTAATAGTTCTAGATAACTATTTGTTACTATTGGTAAAAATTGTTTTTTAGTGTTTTTTTATTAGTGTAACTTCTTTATTAGTGTTTTTTTTTCGTTTCTTTTCTTCAATTTCTCAACAAAATATTTCTCTTCATCATTTTTTTACATCATTATATATTTTTATACATAAATATATACTGTTTACCTAAGTATTAGTCTTAAATAATAATAAAAATATATATTTTTTTTTTTATCATTTAATGTTATTCATAATTGTTTTCTTAGTTTTTTTTAAAACTGGTTTAAAGTATTTCTTATACCAAATCATCATTTTTTTATCGATTATTGGTAATATTTAATTAATAATATTGTTTTTTATTTTTTTTTATTTTTTTTTATTCCAGTACTACCAGGCTACATAGTGCCGAGCCAATTCTACCATATAAACATAAATATAAATTTTAAATTTTCTGTATTACTTATAATTATGTTTATACGTATGTATATTTAAATGTATTTGTAACTAATATGTAAAAGGAACTAAGTGCCGCTTATTTCAAATACTTACATATCATATTATCTTTATATATGTAATTCTTTTGTACGTGTGATGTCACTGAATTTCTCTTAAACGGCTTAACCGATTGACGTGCGGTTTTTAGCGAAATGTAGATCTTTGCGCTGTGCGTGTTCGTAGATTTAAATTTTCAATCGAATGTTTGAAAAAAAAGTTAGACGCACAAATCATTTTTTCATCGACCTCCTAGGGTTGCATTCGTCGAGAATGCATGTACATAAAGAATTGAAGGATTTTGTTTTTTTACCGGGGTACTGTCTTTCACATTGATGTGTCGAAACCATGTCTCACATGTTCTAATCTATGGAGCGTGTTCACCATATGTTTCTACCAGCAAACAATGACTTTTCACAGCCTTTTTCTTTTCATTAAATAAGAAAAGCAATACGTGCCGCAAACGTTATTTTTCAGGCACAAACGTCGACATGATCACTAAACGATACAACACAGACGCTATTGTTTGGCGGGCTCAAATTGTGTGTGTTTGTGAGTTAATGTCAGAAGAACAAACTAACGTAGTGTCAAATTCACATGCTGCGTACTGTCCGGTAGCGCCATCTCTTAGTGAAACTGAAAATACTTATGCATACACCTGCGGTGCTATTCTGAACCACTTTCGCGGCTGTAGAAAGCACTTTTATCTCGCGTATTTACATACCAAATTATTTTTCAAAAAGCTTTTTCTACGGCCGCGAGAGCGTTTGGAATATCACCCCTGATAGTTAGTAGTTCTAAGATATTTCATAATTATAATTTTGTGATTCCTTTGTAGTTAATAAGTTCTATAGCGTCCATTCAAGAATTGTTTCATAAAAGTTATATGTATAGTATAACAAACATAACAACGAACCGAAAAGCGCTAAAAATAAACAAATTTACTCCATAAATTTATCCTTTTTATTTAATTAATTATTTTATTTAACACATATTTTAAAGAACTCGTAAAGATTAACAATAAAAACGCCTAGTTTTGGGCATTTTGAAGTGAATATTAATTATACACGATTTTTCAGGGCGAAACTTTGGAGCAACATTCTTCATGGACCCTCTGTAAGCTTTGAAAGCTTTAAAAAAAATCCTAATATTTTTTTCCAAAAAGTCATTTTAAAAAAATATGATCTCAAAATGTAGTAAATCCTTAATTTCTCGGACAAGCAGTCCCCTACCATTCTCCTACTCAGCCGCTTCCCTTGTCCGCGTCTGCTGCGTATCGCTTCGTTGTTCAAATTCGGTTTTATATAAATAAAATAAAAATATAAGGAGGGGTAGAGGTTTGTGGAAGAGATGCTAGTCCAAGAAATTAAAGATTTACTCCATGTTGAGATTATTATTATTTTATTTTTTTTAATGACTTTTTAAGGATTTTTTTAAAACCTTACCGTGAGGAATGTTCCTTTGAAGTTTCGCAGTCTGGCCCTGAAAAACCGTGTAAAAGTATCCGGTTTCGGCCGAAACTAGAAAAGAAGCCGAAATTCGGTTTCTGGTGAAAATCTTGTTTCGGTCGGTCACTATAAATATTATAAAAATAAATATATGAACAAGTTGCAGTTACTACTTATTAATAATGTAAATATTATGTAGGTGCATCTTATGGGGCATTATTCATTCCATAGATGAGGCGAACGTATGCGGCCTCTCGGTATGTCTGTGATAGCTCAGCGTGCGTGCTTTGTATGCAGATGGAAGGCCAAACCGAAGACTACTCTCGGTTGGGAAGTAAACGTATGTACTGTGGCAGTCACATCGGGCCGTGTATTGCAGGAGTGCGCGTGTGTAGGCAGGACCGTAATATGCCATTTCGGCACAGAACAGTTGAACCTAGTTATGCAGAAAGCAGGCAGTCCACAATTTTGAAAAAATGAGATATTGGTGTTATCGGTGCAGTAAGGTCAATTCTATGTTCCGCTAAAAACAGCCAGACCGCTTTCATACAAAAAACGGAACTGAAACGAGACTGATATCTTTATTATATAATTCGATATTTGTATAAAAACAGTAAAGCTAGGGTTTCCTAGGACAGCGGTGCCCGTATTTTAACGGCCGTAGTGAACGGTGATGCAGTGGACAGCCGTCGTAACGGTGACAAGAGTGTGGTTTTCTAGGAAAACGGTGTTATCAACACCATTTAACACCGTTTTCCTAGGAAACCACTCTCTAGTCGACGTTACGACGGCTGTCTACTGCATCACCGTTCACTACGGCCGTTAAAATACGGGCACCGCTGTCCTAGGAAACCCTAGCTTTAGGACGGAAAGTTTAAAATTATAATATAATGGTGATTGAATATAATTATTTTCGTTTGACGGACCTATTTACAAAAGGTTTCGGCGTGAATAGAGTTTATGTAATGCCTGGATTCAACTCCCTGGGGAGCTGTTTATATTAACATATTACAACGTAGATGCCTTAACTTCTATATTACCTTATCTTAAATGTTCTTCATCTCTGTTGTAATATGTTAATATAAACAGCTCCCCAGGGAGTTAAATCCAGTCATTGTCTACAAAAATTTGGACAAACTCAAAATATTGTTGATAAATCCACCTGGTCCATGAAGAAGTATAAAAATTGATTTTTTTTTTACCTCATCGGAAATCGAATTCAGAAGCCTCCGTGCATGAGGCAAGGGTCTTGGTCATAACGCCACAAAACAAATATATATTTCTATTTAAATGCTGAATATTCTCGCTTCAAGCGCCAGGCTAGGGTAGAGCTACCATTTCAAAATGAAAGAATGCCTTTTCAGGGTGCCCAAAATGCCAGTATTTCAGAAAAATGCCTGTCTTGGGTAAAAAGCAGTTAATAAAAAAAGAACAAACATTTCAATTTGAATTTGATTTAAGAAATGAATACAGTACCTTCCTATGTATGAAAAAAAATATGTGTATTTTATTAAGCAGATATTTCAGGTTTCTGGGCACCAAATTATTTAATATCTTACCCGAACATTACAAAACCACGACCCGAATTCAATTTATACATTTGTAAAATAAATGGTTACCAGATTTAGGTAGAGAAAAATCGGAAAACTTACTCAAAAACATTCTGAAACAATAAATGGTTTATTTAAATATTGTATGACTCTATAATAAATAAACTAGTAGGTAGTCATGTTGTTGTTTATTTTTGTATAAAAATGTCTGCCTTAAAACAGATGTTACCTAGTTAAGCAGACTAGACATAATCCAAAGAAATCTATTACCTAAGTATATTATGTAGTAGATAAAGAAATTGTATTTTTTTGTTAATAAACCATGATTATTATTATTATTAACATAGATATATTTTTCGGGTGACGAATTTTTTCGACAAATCTTTCTTTCTAATATGCAATGTAATTTTTTGGCAGGGGGGACGTGAGATATTGATTTTAACGATTGTTTTAACTCAACATTGAATTGTTTTTGGACTTGTACCTGAAGCGTAGGATGATTGCAATACGCTGCATTTGGTTTACCAATGCAGCGCCTTATGCACCAACCCAGTGGTGGTATTCTGGATCTTCTCTACCCCCTAGAGAGTGATTAATTTTAAGATTTATATTTTTCTAATGCAACGACACTTTGCTTCATATAATGGCCACACTCATAATTGAACGTCCAATGGTATAAAAACTGCTTCAAAAACGGAAATAAAACTAATACGGTTTGGGTAATGCTTAACGTCGCAATAATGTTATAAATGAAAATCATCATAAAATACATTTTATATTTGAAGCACTAACTTGGTGGTTATTCATTATAATAAAATAAATAAAAAAAACTTTGTTTTTAACCACAATTTTATTTATTTGTTTTTTTTTTCTTTTTTAAAAAATATTTTTACTAACGTTCCATTAGATGATACTAATTTTAAAAAATAACTTAATTTAATAAAACAGATTACTAACAATAATGGGTATAATGAGAACTTAATTGATAAAATATTAAAACAAAAACGCAAACTTATAAATAAATATTTATTTTCTATTCCCACAGATAATAAAGCAAACCCACCTAAACAATGAAGGCGGATTCTTTTCATGAATGACATTTTTTCAAAACAATTATCTAATCCCCTACCATCAAACATTAAACCGCCTTTCTACACAACTAATAATAAAGGAACACTGTTGAAAAATCACTAAGTCCATAAATATAATAAATCTGGGATATACCAATTAAATTGTAATCATTGCGATTCAATCTACATTGGAAAAACTAAAAGAAACTTTAATATTAGAGTAAAAGAACACTTGAAGGTCCTTAAATAAAAATCTGAAAGAAAATAATCATAACTTTAATAAAGCACTGGATTCAAAATACTTCATTTTAAAAATAAAATATTAAAATTAGGCAACTAAGAAATTAAAAAAGCGATTTATAATAAGAAAAATATAATTAATAACCAAATAAACAATATTTCTTTTAGTCCTCTCCTGTCAAGCTTTAAAAAAAATGATATCAAATTACCACCCTTGTAAGAAAAAAAGACTTGATTTATTGGGTCCACGTGTAGTATTTAGTTAACACGATTAAAATAAAATAGGAATTAATTCATAAGTTACGTAAACCTTGACTAAGAAGTTTGTTTGCTTTGAAACCGGTCGGTGGAAAAAAATAAAATTAGTGGTTAAAAACGAAGTTGTTTTTATTTAAATAGGTGCGAAGGTTTTCACGGTCACTGTTATCAATATTATGTATCTTTTTTGGGTGATACCGTGTATGTTGGATTTGATCCGACGTTTCGGCTACCATTGCAGGAGCCATCTTCAGGGAAAACTGTGTGTTTTATAAGCTGTTTTTTTCCCAGCACTACATATGACAAAAACGAATAGATATGTGCCTACTGCCGGCTGCGACACAGTACAAATTACTAGTACATAAACATAATTATTCTTTCCTACAAAACTAGAAATGTGCCTACTGCTGACTGTGACACGGTACAAATTACTAGTACATAAACACATACATTTCTTTATAAAACACACAGTTTTCCCTGAAGATGGCTCCTGCAATGGTAGCCGAAACGTCGGATCAAATCCAACATACACGGTATCACCCAAAAAAGATACATAATATTGTTTTTATTTATTTTATGAAAATCAACATGTTTAATTTCACGTGTTTATATATATATTTTTTGACGTTTAATCATTAGTGTGGCCATATATAAAGGAAAATTTAGTCACACGGAAAAGGTCAATGTCCCCAAATTAACCTCTCTCTAGAGGATAGAGAATTCATAATTGCACCCATGGGTAGGTATTCTGATGGGATGTTTAAATTTCTCTCGAATTTTATCGACAAAGCAAAATTTAGTTTTCTGTATGAAAAATAAAGTATGTTGACAATTTTTTTTTCTGATCATGTTCAGTTACCGGTTACCGACGAAGAATCTTTGAATTTTCATACAAATATACACACTTTCGTGCATAAATATCGATATTTGTTTATAACGTCTCAGTTTTTTTTCATACATATATTAACATAGAATTTTCGTTACAATAATACACTTTAAAAAATACATCTTAAAATTAAGCTATACCGTAATTTGGGGCAAATGTCCACAAAGAGCGTCTGAGCGTAGGCCATTCCTTTTTTAATAATTTATAAGTTTATAGTATATAAATATGGTATGACAAAACCACGAAAAGAAAAACAAGATTAACATATGCCGCTATTACAAAAACAGGATTTATTTACAGTATATATTTAAAAAAAATAAAGGTATCCATCTGTTCCTTTTATACTAATCCAAGACCTCAAACCTACCTTAAACTGTATCAGAGATTTAATGTTATGTAATTTCTTAGGTAGGAGATCGAAGGATCTTGGACCAACATGTAAAGAGTGCCTCTGTGCGAACTTAGTTCTGCATCCTGGAACTGACAGTACACTATCGTATCTATTGCTAACCCGATTTAAATGATTGCAAAATAATTCCTTATTTAAGTGAACATATTTCAGGCACTGAAATAATTATAATTTTCTGAAACTAAGGAGTCCACTCTCTACGTATAGTTCATTACTAGGAAAAAGTCTGTTATTTTGTACATGATCTTAATTATACTTTTCCGTGCAATTTCTATTGAGCGACTAAGCACGTCCAAGACTCCTCTCCATTTTATTATACCGTATGTGATTGAAGATTGAATTAAAGCGTAATTATAACATGTTCAATTTTTCTTCGGTTGAAATATTTTTCAGTCTTTGGGAAACATAAGATAAATATATGAGTTTGTCTGTTAGTTTCGCTTTATGTTTTTCCCATTTTGGCCTATAATCGATGTGTTAACCCAAATATTTATAGCTTTTCCCTAAACTTATTTTGTGGCACTTATTACAAATATCTACATTACATTTTAAATCGTGTATTTAATTGACAAAATATGTAAAGGGCCACTTTTGTATGAGATCTGAAAAGGCAAATACGTGTTTTTTTCTTGATTTAAACTAAGTAAATTTAAATAAAACAATCGAAACCGGTCGGTGGAAAAAAATAATAATAAAAAAATATTGGTTTCAAACAAAGTTGTTTTATTTATTTTATTATAATGAATAACCACAAAGTTAGTGCTTCAAATGTACACTTTATATAAGTAAATTTATTTCAAGCCAGTTATTAATTACCGATGAAGATAGCCGATCATAATCGCGGCCCAGAAATATAATAAAAATACTTTATAACAGGGCCGTATTCCCCTTTCAATAATGTTTTGCGTCTCTGTTGCAATAAACTTAAATATTGGAATGTGCTGCACGCTGCAAACGGGTAAACTTGTTCAATAGACTAGTCAATGTTATGTTTATATCCGTTCATAAGTTTATACTGCAGAAAGCAATATCATATTATTATATGAGACATAATATCTGAACACAGGGTGCATGCGAAGTCAGCCACATTCAATTTTCCGAGCTACGTTTCCGCGAATCTGATTTGTATTGTATGAAACAACCAAAGAATCGCAAAAACGAGCTATATGCACTTATTGCGTAATATGAATTTAACAATTATGAGGAAGTTCGGGAGTTTTTTAAAATTTGTTTGTTTACATTTTTAGTTATATCATAAGTTGTGTATGATGAGTTATTTTACCGCTGCCATCGGCCTCGTGGTGTAATGGCCAGCGTGTTTACCTACCTCAAAAAAACTTATTATTTTTAGTATTGAAAAAAATGTCTTTTTGACTTAGATAATTTTATATGAAAAATCACTACAGAAATAATAAACTTTTTTGACATGGGAGCTTCTAGCACTAACCTTCAGATTTATATTACCAGGGAATCACTTTACACAATGCAAAGCATTCGCCATTCTGGCTATGTTTGAAATAAGATTTTTATTTCCGTATAAGTTTAAGAAATGTGCATCCGGACTTGAGATAAAACTCTTTCAGAACCTCACTTTAGGACGATCTAATCGGAATATAAGAGACCTTTTACTTAAATGTAAATATAAAACTGTCGGCTTTTAAAATGGTTAGCGCATTTGCCTACCATGCGAGAAGTCTCGGGTTCGATTGCCGACATGGTTGATACATGGTTTTTTCGTTTCTTTTCTTAATTAATTTATAAGTAAAAAATATTTCTCTTTATCATTTTTTTTACATCATTATATATTTTTATACATAAACATATACTATTTACCTAAATATTAGTTTTCAATAATAATACATATATATATATATTTAATGTTATTCAAAATTTGCTTCTTAGTTATTTTTTTAATTGGTTCAAAGTATTTCTAATACCAAATTATCTTTTTCATCCATAATTCTACAACTGGTAATATTTTATTCTTTTATATGGTTTATATTTCTTAGACTTTCTAAATTAATCATATTGTTTTAAATGCTCTGTATTACTTATATTTATGCTTACATGTATGTATATTTAATTGTATTTGTAACTAATATGTAAAAGGCACTAAGTGCCGTTTATTTCAATAAAATAAAATAAAAAATATGAAATATGTATATAAAAGGGTGTTTTCATACCGGAATATTTCATAGTCCCTATCTACATGTAACGAACAAAATTATTGAGATACGCTGCAATTGGTGTACTTATGCAGTGCCCTATGCACCATTAGGTGCGGAAAGGAAATGATGATGATGAGTTATTTTATGTTATGTATCATTTTTATGTGACAACATTTACAATAACAATATTACGTGAAAGCCTCTAATTGGACTTTATGAAATGTTTTCATAGTATAATTGTATCTTAGAAATTTACAAATGGCTTAATATTTAAAGCAGTAACTTTGTGGCCAAACATTTTACTAAATGTTTTTAAATTTTATATATAACCACTTACTTTGATATTCGTGGTAAGGCGGTGGTCGGGTAAAACGCACGAAAAATGAGGAATCATACGATTTTGCCATTTTAAAACGAATGTTTTGTAAAAAAAATACTTAAAAGCTTAATATAACTAAAATATAATTACTTTTCGACAGGCAGATTACGCCATTTCCAATTTAGACTAAACTTTGGTATCTCGATTCTCAGATAAAGACTTAGTATTGAACTAATTTTTTTGCAAATGATTTAAAGATAATAGATTGAAAATTAAAATGGCCAACGCGAAATCTTATTTTTTATTTATGTTCTATAAATAATGTGTTCAATTATTTATTTTATTTTATTTATAAATCGTATAAAACTAAGTATTTTACAAGTATAATACATATTTATTTATTTATATACAGCATTTCTGCCATTTAAATATATGTGTTTTTTTTAGTTTTAAAGCAGATTTTATATAATTATGTTGATTTATACGTCAAGCATTGTATTAAAATAATAAATTAACATGCCAGATACGAATGATTTTTCGTGTGTCAATATAAATCACTCCTTAGACGTTACTACAAAGTTATGTCGTCACTTTTGCTGACAACGGTCATTCTAATCAAGATATATTTGAAGGACTATAAGAAAAAAAACGGAAATACCGTATGAAAAAAGTCAGACCGCGCATCATTGGCATAGGCACGCCCTATAAAGTAAAATATGTTGTAATATAAAATAGTGACACAAATTGTACCCCAAGTTATTAATTTAAATTATTCATATAAAGATACACATTACTAAAAACATTGTAATAACGTATCCCTAACTCTATCGGCCTCGTGGTGTAGTGGTCAGCGCGTTTGCCTGCCATGTAACAGGTCTCAGGTTAGATTCCCAACGTGGTTGACATGAAATATTGATTTGACAAGGTGTTTTTACACTGGAATGTTTCATAGTCCCTGGACTGGAACCTAAAACGTAAGACTAATTATCTTACCTTCATATAACAAAAAAAATATCAAGATACGCTGCGATTGGTGTACCAATGCAGTGCCCTATGCATCATTAGGTGCCGAAAAGAAATTATGATGAACTTTATGAGGCCATGCGCCCTGTATTGAGTTACTAAGTTTTTTTTTATATACCAGGACTGTATTCAAAGAGTATGCATATGCTACCAAAAATTGGAGGATACTCATGTTTGATACATAAAAGGTCTTACTTATTAGATTTCCTTATACCAGGTTTATATTAAGAAATAACTGTACCCGGTTGAACTATTTATAACCAAGATTAAAAACAGCTGACTTATAAATTATTATTTTATTTTTTTTACCTAGAATAACAATTCACGGGTTATTTCATGCTTATTTTTTTCAATGTAAAGTCTTAAGTCAATTTTTTTCATTTATATCCCTACAGAGATGAGGTAGAATTTTTTCAAATTCAAGATTCATGATTATGGATATTCGAGCGTTTACAGGGCTTATGACCTGTCATTGGCTGGGTTAAGTGGCCACTTTATGTAGGTACTACAACATTCCCCATTACGCTTATTTAGCGAATATCCACACCAGGTAACATTTTTGGTTTTTGTATATATGCTACAAATCAAGAAATGTTAAAAAATGTCTTAAGTCAAAGTCAAATCGAGACTACTGTCAGTGTAATCGAGAACATGGGGAAAACCGATAGAGAAAAAGAAATCAAAATTAGGAAGAAGAAGAGAAGTTAAAAACGAATTCTATAGTTTACTCGTGTTTCTTTTTTTATCACAATTAATTAAAACACATACAAACATATAACATTTCAGATATTATATAATCAAATAATTTAAAATCACTTGAATCGCGTTAAGAAGGTCGCAGGGCTTCGAAATTGTTTAAAATTGAAAAAAAAACTGATAAACTATCAACAATATTTTGAGTTTGTCCAAATTTTTGTAGACAAGGACTGGATTCAACTCCCTGGGGAGCGGTTTATATTAACATATTACAACAGAGATGAAGAACATTTAAGATAAGGTAATATAGAACTCCAGGCTTCTACAGGGCTTATGGCCTGTCAATGGCTGGTTTAGGTGGCCACTTTACACACTGTGTAACATTCACCATTCTGCCTATATTTGAACATCTATATTCCTTCAATTCTTTCATCTGTTGATGTTTGTGAAGTTAAAGAGCTGAAACCTTTATTATTACACAGTGTGTAAAGTGGCCATCTAAACCAGCCATTGACAGGTCATAAGCCCTGTAGATGCCTGGACTTATATATTACCTTCTCTTAAATGTTCTTCATCTCTGTTGTAATATGTTAATGATAAATTATCCATAAATATGACTTTTAACAGATCGCGTGCTCATTCCAGCGTATACCACATAATGTGCAGGTATAAGTTTCTATGGTCGCTATCCCAGATTTAAACCGAGTTTAACTCTATGCGAGGTTTATAAGTAATACTTTTGCTATACCATTATTATTCTACCACTAATCTCAAGCTTAACTTTACACCCAATTTATAAGTAATGCCCAAAAAATGTTTTAACGTTAACAATCAGCATTTGTTTTGGCGAATCTCAATCAAGTTCTTACCTTAAAATTCCTTGTAATTTCGACCCATTCATTTCTTTTCACTAAATTTTTAGGAATGCAAAGATAATATTAACTCTCATTTATTGTATTTTAAAAACGTATTTCTATTTCCTATCAGTGTATCACTGTAACTAAAAAGAACTTTGCAATTGCGCCGCTAGGCGGAGTTTGACGTTTGCATAAAATAATATTTATATTTGAATATTAATAATTGTTTTAAGCTTTGTTAATCACTCATAAACAAATCATTACCAATGAAAAGTCACTCATATCTTTTTGAATGTTAATCCGAAAAGTGTTTAAATGTTTTCATGAGACAAGTACCTAATCATTTATGTTTCGATTCTATACGTCACCCCTGGCTGGCGGTCGAAGAACGACTTAATACGGGTTTATTTATTATTTATTTATTTATTTATTAACGGACATTGTCCATGTATACAATTTATAAGGTTTAAATATTACAATAAAAGAATAGTTTAAAACATTTTTTAAAAAAAAGAAAGAAGCATTGACAAACATAAGGAACATCGAGACAAGATCTGGACTATTTATTTAGTGCTCGTTTAAATCGTTGTAAACTTAAACCAAAAAAGTCCAGATCCTGTCTTGAGTTAACAATACGACAAAGGCGGGTCATTGGAGAATTTAGGCCATAGTTTGTTCTATGCTGATCGTTGAACAGTACTTAATTGTTTCTCAATCTACGAGTCGGAATATTGAATTTTACTTGTCCCAGTAATGATGGAACATCGATTATACCATTTAGTATGCCGAACATATATATGGAGTCAATATTAGTTCTACGTTTTTGTAGACTAGAAATATTTAACATTGACTCTATTTCAGCATAAGAATAATTATCTCTCTCTAGTCCAAGCATCCATGCTATTTTTCGAAGCAAGCGATGTTGGACTGATTCAATGTGATTTATGCGATTGACATAGAATGGAGACCAGACCACTGAGGCATATTCAAGAATAGGGCGAACAGTTGAGCAATAAAGAGTTTTGATTCTACGGACATTAGTAAAATCAGAGGATATTCTGTCAATGAAGCCAAGTAATTTCAGTGATTTATTTACTGTATTATCTATATGCTCGTTGTATGTCAGTTTATAGTCCAATATATAGGGTTGGGCATGACTGAGCGTTTGGTCCTGAGTTAAGTGTCATAATTTTTTTAAGGCTCAGGGCAGTCTATGAATCAATACGTCAATGCCGCACATCCTCTTATCGAGTATCGCCCCTGTATCGAGGCAGAATAAAATATTTTTGCGATTATCTTTTTTTCGATTATAGTACTATTTTTTTTTGTAAATAGAATTTACATACAGAATAAAAACAAAATAATTTAAATTATTTGCAACAGAGAGGGAAAACTTGTTTGAGATGCAAACATGGAAGCTTAGGCATTTACAGGGATTATGACCTGTATTTGGTTTAAGTGGCCACTTTACACACTGTGTTACATTTACCATTCTGCCTATGTTTAAACGTCCCCATTTCCTCAACTCTGAACCAATTCACCTACTAGGCAACGCCTGAAAACAATTTTCCAATTTTTATACTTCTTATTTTACCAGTTAGTTAATTCAAAATGTTTCGAGTATGTCCAAATGTTTGCTGACTGGCTGGATTTCCTCCCTAGGGAATTATTTAGATTTAAATTTGTTGCAACAGAGAGGGACGTCTAGACATTTACAGGGCTTACGACCTGTCTTTGTCTGGTTTATTTTTATATTTTTTATTTCACGTTTTACATAACACTTTTTTTTTAAAATATGATTACCTTACTGGGCACAACCCGTGTCGAGGCATTCATTTACATGATTTTATATTTAATACTTATAGTGTCTAAAAAATATATATAAAATAATACATATTCATACTTAAATCCACACAGATAAATATACATAAATAAAAGTAAGAAAAAACAACAAAAAAGAAGAAAAAGAAAACAGAATTATATTATTAGTACAGCTCACATACTCAACTACTGTGCAGACATAAGATCAAGTAACAAGCTACTGTCAGTTCCCGGTGGCCCAACATTCGCAAAAATGCCAAATATACGAGTAACTGACATATTTATATTCATCGAGACGCTGTGTGGATACAAATACAAAACGTTTAAATGGCCACTTTACACACTGTGTAACATTCACTATTCTGCCTATGTTTAAACATCCCCATTTCCTCAACTCTTCCATCTGTTGACTTTTGTGAAGTAAAAGAGCTGAAACCTTTATCATGGGGGTAGACTTCTATATTCCCTTCTCAAAAAAATTGTACCTCTCTGTTGCAACAAATTTAGATCTAAATAATTTCCTAGGGAGGAAATCTAGCCAGTCTGCAAACATTTGGACATACTCGAAACATTTTGGACAAAATAATTAAATTAAAAATTAGATCTCATATTACCTGTTTCTTGAAATTTACGCTGTTTCTGTAACTTTTAATTAACTTCATCAATTTCTCGCGCTCATTATGTAACGCTGTTTACGATGTTCTTGTGAAGTTTAGCTTCGGTAGGAAAATTACTCGGCTCTCGTAGTCAATTGTCGTGTACATATTGAGTAATGTGTAATGTTACGGACTTTGTTTGCTGTCAATAACTCGTCCGCAAATTAATTTCCGTCGTCAACCCCAATTTCCGTTCCGACAAAATCAGACGTAGGCGGAAGATCGCCGACCGGCACTCGTTTCTATTGCATTTACAGGGGGCGTATGACATGTCGTCGGTTTTTTATATATATTTTTTTATTAATAAAACAGATAATACATTCAGTAGATATTATACTCCCAGAAGTTATTATTTGTTTTAATTATATATACGGCCTAAGCCAATTACAACAGTTACATGAAGAAACATAAATGCAAGAAACTGAACAAAAATAACATAAAACTATTTAGCAAAGACAAACAAGGGCAAAACAATAATTGTTTACAATATATTCAAAAAAACGAAAGACCAAAAACTTTGAGCTAAACCATGCCAATCCAACTTCATCCCACACTGTTTAGTCGCGAAGAGATCTACGAAAAGCCGGAAGATCTATCCCAAAAAATTCCAAGTCGTGTGATGAATTGACTAATCTACACATTCTGGACATTGGGCATAAAAACCAAAGTTGCTCTTAGAAGATTTTATAAATAGCAGATTTTGACTTCTGGTGACACGGTTGGGAACATGAAAAGAAATTGATTGCAACAGAGATGGGACATCACTTAAAGCATTAAGTATTTTGAAAATGCATATAATGTCCATCTCAGTTCTACGTCTCTCCAATGAAGACAGATTAAGAGATTGCTCTATTTCAAAATAGGAATAATTACCCCTTTGTAATCCGAGCAAACATGCTACTTTTCTTAGAAAACGGTGTTGGACAGACTCGATATGGTCAATATGAGTCCTGTAGAATGGAGACCAAATAGGAGAAGCGTATTCTAGATGGGGTCAAACTAGTGAGCAATAAAGAGTTTTGATGGCATTAATATTTTTGAAGTCCGCCGTCACTCTATTGATAAAACCGAGAAGTTTGAGAGATTTGTTTACAATATTATCAATGTGTTCACGATAAGAGAGTTTACTATCTAAAGTAATGCCAATATCCTTTATTGACGAAACCATTGAAAGGGAAGTATTTTTTAGTTTGTAGTTGAATTGTAGTTAAATTGAGTTATATATAAAAAAACCATTTGGGACCGTACATAAAAAGAAACGAGTTTTGTGACAATACATAATGTCATATATTGAGGTATTTTATTACAAAAATGGCGCTATATAAGTTATCCATAATTAATTAATTAATTAATTTATACACTCCAAAGTAGTAAGAAAACACAATATAAGAAACACAAAACACTATCTAGATCAATTACATTAATAGCTATCACTTTCAACGCTTATAAGTTCATAGTTTACCTCTTCGTTCTAATTCTCAAGGCACTCTCTTAATACCCGGGTATCCACAATTCTTCTTTCTTCTCTAACTCATATAGTGTCCATGCGGCTCGACTGTAGAATCATCTCCCATCCACCATCAACGATGTTACTACATTATCTCTGTTTAAATCACGTCTGAAGAAACATCTCCTTTCTCTTCCTTAATCTCTCCTCGTTTCCTCTTTTTTCCTTTTTCCTCTTTTTTCCCTTTTCCCATTGAGTAATAGTTTTGATTTAAGGTAATTTATAAACAAATACGTTTATTTATATTTTTATATATCTTTAGCTTTTTAATCTTTTTTTTCTATTGAATATGTTCTGTAACTTGAATTATAAAAATAAAACTTTTATTTTATTGGTTGGTTGGAAGAAATTTCCATTTGGCAATAAGCCCGCCAATGTACAAATAACATTATCTAAAAAAAGTTAAACAAATATTTTTTATTGCAACACTTTTGATTTTGCTATTCGACTTTTCGTTTTTAAGCTCATCAGACGGTTCATCAAATTCGAAATGTCCATTTTTTCCAGAGACTTTTTTCCGAACTTCGTTGAGCGAAATTTAGTAACATGAAGATTTTTTGAGTTACGCGTGTTATGGTTATGAATGTCATGATTAAATGTGTGTTTTAAATTTATGTGAGCAGAAAAGTTAATGATGTTTAAAATAGTTTTTGTGGTGTCATGCGGTGGCATCACCTTGAAAGGAAGTATGTTTGGTTCGTTTAAGTGTTTACTTTATACACTGTGTAACTTTCGCTGTTCAGCACAAGATTTAATATCTACGAAGAAAAAAATTCAAACTGCTCAAAAACCTCTCCCTCTTAAATTCTAAGCTATGGATTAAATGAGTACATGGAAGACAACCATGTATTTATTATTATTATATATTTTTAGTGTTTAATTATTTAAACTTGACTATCTCTTTAAGTTGTTTTTATTTCGATTTTCAATAGGAGTATAATGTCTACCTGCATTGAAAAAAAATTAAACAAAATAGTTAAAAATATGTAAACCAATAGTAAAATGTGTAATTTAATCAGTATATATTATTTGCTACGATGATCAGTATATCAAGCTTTGTTTTTGCTCTCCCGTAAACCATGCAAAATACAGATTTGATAGCATACGTAGGGACCGTCGACATGTGAAATGGATTTAGAAAAATTAATTGTATTTACAAAATCAAGATGGATATTGCGGAGAAATGTTTTCATACGTATTTTAAAAAATAAAATCGTTAAAAATATGTCTTTTCAAAAACGTGACATGTTTGGCCTTGACAAATGTGACGTCAAGATTCGTGACGATGTTCTATTTAAATTTAAACGGACACAAACAAAGTCCAAAATTTAACCGGGTCGTGACGTACTAGGGGCGTGGCCAATGCAATGTACCGATTTCGCGTGAAAAATATTTTTTATGCTACTAATAAGTACAAAAAATAAACAAATTTACTCGACACTATTTCATAGACCCTTATTCATTTAAAATTGTTTAAAAAAAATAGATATTTCCTATTAAAAAGTAGGTATATCAAATTATTGAAATCTCATTCGAATACCAATTTGTCGTTCAGTCGACAGCCGTATAAACTATCCCTCACAATCTAATTGAAATATTATTTACTATCGATTCCAGGGCCTCGATTATGATGGGAAGATAAATACGTCTTACCTTCACCTTTACAGTAGAGTTGAAGATAAATTCCTTCTAGCGATTATAAAGATATACTACCGACCCCCTACCTTCAAGTTTTGGGTAGGTACATCGATATGAATCAAGGGGAAGCGTACGTCACGGTACACATATCTATGATCTAAAATGACATCAAGTTTTGATGTAAGTACATAATTTTATACCGACGGGTCTAGGACCCCTCGATACGTTTATCTACGCATTAAAAGTGTAAACAATTTTGTTCTACCGAGAAATTTTTCCTTTAATTATGATTTATTAATTTTTTTAATCGTTTTGAGGTTGGCCCTTTTATTCTTAAAAGCTTATTAAAAATATGAGAGGGAAATAAGTAAGTTTTGAAGTCGAATTAAATTCCGACATAACTGTCATTTTAATAAAACAAATGCCTAGATGTGAAAAGAATGTCGCTAGGTTCTGTCCTATTAACAAACAAGAGTATCTAGGCGTCAGACACAGATTATATGCGTCAGAAAGTTACCTCTATAAAAAATATTTAGTTATTATATTTTTTCCATCTGTTTTACTATCTTTTCGAGTGTATGTATCGAGACGTTATAGAAGCCGGCTTTGTAGTCGATCGGTAAATACATACAGACGATCGTTAAGCGTACCGTCTAGGTGATTTCCAAAAGTCATGCAAAATTCATGCTCAAGCGAGCATTTTTTGCTTGAATTGGGATTTATTGGAATTTATAACCGCTTTGAAGTGAGCACTTTTTATTACAGAAGTCTATTTAAAATATAAATGAGAACTATTTTAAATGTTAATGACGTAAGGAACGCGGACTAATTGTTTGCGGTCATTCCATTGGCTTGTTTCGATCATATGATGTCGATATGACAAGTAGGTAGAACATACCGAGGTAAGATACAGATAGTACAGAAGTTAAGTATACCGTCTCGATATATACATATAAAGATAGCGTTTACAATCGAGGCACAGCAGTTATGACTCCTTGATTGAGTTTAATCATTTGACGAGGAAGGTAATTAGCAGTGGCTTATTTTCATTCAGTCATCTAATATTTGACTTTACAGCTTTAGATTTAAGTCCAATTTACTTAGTCAAAAGGTTTTAGTATAATGTTAACTATTTATTTCCAATTTCAGACTAGATCAATACAATCCTTAGGTGTTTATTTTTACTACGCAATAAAAATAAAATACACAGTAATTTAACCATTTGAAGGACACCTAGTGGTACATAAAAATACTACCAGAAATGAGGTATTTATTTTCTAATATTTCATAATCATAATAAGTCTTATGTGACAAGAGTATCGCAATAAATTACACTGATAAATGAATCTTCCACTCAGCTTTTGCGAATGCATATAAAATAAATAATAAGCAAATAAAATAACATATTTTATTCGATTTATTTAACACAAAAAATGTGTCTTATAAAGGGTCAAACAATGAGTCAGTACACTACCCTATGTTCAACGAGGTGCGAATATATGTAAGATGCAGAATTAAAATCAATAACTATATTTAAAAATTGATTAAAATAAGCGAATGGACAGCGAAAGAACTGCTAAAAGGATCTACAATGCAAACGTCGATGGATGCAGAAAACGAGGAAGACCGAGGAAGACATTGCACGATCAAGTCCGTCAAACACTTGGAGATGGACATGTCAAAAGTAGGAATAATCGGCGTGCGTGCATGAGAAGATGTATGAATGTAGAGGAAGCGAGGTATGTATGCCAAGGAAGAGTGTTATGGCGTTCTATCCTCTATGCCTACACCTACGGGGAAACGGCGTGATGGTTTGTTTGTTGTTTGTTTGTTTGTTTAATTGAAAATTTAGAGAGCAAAAGTTTGCGAAAAAGCCTATTTTAAAAAACGTTTTAATATAAGTTTTTTTAGCTGATCGGGGATTTTAAGTCTTCGATTATTATTATTATTTTATTATTAATAATAATATGATCAGAAGTACCTAATTAAATATATATTTTTTCTAAATTAAAAAAAAATGTAATATACTTATTCATACAAAATATGTAATACACATAGAAATAAGAATAGTCCAGAAGGAGCGTAGAAACATATTTAAATACATCGGACTGTGTCCAATAATTCCCTTACTATGTTTTACTTTCACCGCGCGCATTCTTGATGCCGCCGCGTAATGTTGCACGATGGGAAAAAATATAATTATAACACAAATGTAAGGTAAAAAAAAAGCAATCTGTTAATTTCTCTAAAATTTTATTGTGCACGCGGAAATATTAATTGACACAACAGAGTAGATAAGTAAAGAATCATTTAATAAGAGTAATTGAATTAATGAACTTTAATCTTAAAATATTAAACAAATTTTATTTCACATAAAACGGATATTTTTATATCATGTTAAATGATTCTTGATATTTTAAAGATAATGTCGGTCAAATGTCTACGATAGAGTTGTTTAATCCGAGATCCAATTATCATTAGATGAGCAAAGTAGGGTCACGAAATTTACTACCCTGGCAACACTAACGAAATGTTCATTTTGTTTCTTCGACAGTCTGACAGATGGAAAAATAATTTAATTTTTAAGTAATGCATCTGCTACTTACACATGCTTTTGCTTATTTTGCCGATTGCATCCTGTTTCTTTAAAATCCTAGCAGTATTTCTACACTTTAAAAGGACACAACACGGCATAGTTGAATTCAAATCAGGAGTTGCGTACTGAGCGACGTCTACAAAAAAACTAATGGGTCAAAACGTAAACCTACTCATTTATAAGTAGTTTAGTCGCCATCTGTTTGATGTGCGTATGCGGTTTCTAGACTATTCTTAATTCTATGGTTCTTAAGTATTCTATATTGTAATATTAACACACGTCTATCCTGGTATATATTCCTAGCTTTTTCCACATTCATACATCTTGTCATACATGCCCTTCGGTTCTGTCTGCTTTTGACATAACTTAAGATTTTGATTTGCCTGATTATGCCACGTCTTCCTTGGTTGTCCTTATCTCACTTTGCCGTTCATTTTCGCCAAATATACTTGTTTTCCATTTTTTGGTCGTCCATTCGTTCGACATAACCAAACCATCTCAGAGACCCTTTCTTAATCTTATCAATTATACTTGACTCAGATTTACACTCGCCTGATTTCATCATTCGTATCCCTGTCATACATTGATTTCCCACACATTCGTCTAAGAGATCGCATTTCAACCGCCTTCACTCGGCTTTCATCCTTTCTCTGCCAGTTCCATGTTTCACTTCCATACATAAGTGTTCAAAGTATGTAGTTCGTTTTTGATAAAATCGTTTTTTTTTCACACATTAAAAAAAAAAACTTCGTCGTACAATATAATGCTCTTAGTATAGTATAGGTAATCATAAATATGCATGTACTAAGAATGCATAATGTCACTTGAAAACAAATAATATAGTAATTTGTATTACCAAAGTAATAAAATATATTATTCATCTTTATGTGTAGGGTACCCTTCGTTTTTATTTTTTTTTTAATGTTCATAAATTTTCATAAAACTTCGCCATACAGTTGAATGCTTTAATTTTTACCGTGTGTAAAAAAACATTTTTTAAATCCAATTTCCTATAGCACTGAACTTCCCCATTCTTTTAAAACCATCAACAAATTCGTCAGTAATGGAACATTTTGAGGCTTTACTGACAGAATGCATTAAGTCATTAAAACAAGTTCCGAGATAATCGCATTTAAAGCTTTTTTATTCTTTTGGCGCATTATTTCTCCCTCCTTGCGGATTATTACATTAATTTTCATAGTCGAACTGTTGTTGATAATAATATTTTTTTACATCTTTTGAACAGTTTGTCCGAGTCTTTTGTTTAGTTTTGTCTGGTAGTTTATTGTTTAATTTCAGTCCCTGGTTCATTAGTCTCGACTGTCCTTGTCTCGTTTTAGAAGGTTGTATATAATATTTTTCTGATCTTCTCGTATTGTGTCCATGTTTATTACATTTTTTTTAAAGTTTTAGTTATTCATCTACAATTACATCAGTGGCTAATTTATAGATAAA
This sequence comes from Micrasema longulum, assembly GCF_059751315.1. NCBI lineage: Eukaryota > Metazoa > Arthropoda > Insecta > Trichoptera > Brachycentridae > Micrasema > Micrasema longulum. The sequence goes on from NW_028278105.1 coordinate 169,614, forward strand.
TTTTAATGATTCTTATTCAAAGAGTTCAGTTATATTTTTGAAACACTGTAAAATGAAACATTTGTCAGTGTTTAGTAAGTTTATGTTACTTTAATTATGTTTATTTTATTATAATATCAAAATTTTGAATTGGTCAACTTTATGAAAATCCCTCTCCTCCACTCCTCCACTCTATTTCCTCATCCCTTAACCTTCTTACGAGCTCTTTTTTTTCTCATGTCTTACATAATATATTATTTTTCTCTTTACTGTGTAACAACATGTTCTCTCATTATATTTGTGAAAAACTTTAACTGGATTTATATACTATTTTTTAAATTTTATATTCTTATATAACAACTGTTGTTTTTCCTTAATAAATAAAAATAAAATAAAATATTTAATTGCTTAGTTTGTTTAAAGAGTTCTTTAGTTGGTGTAGATAGGAAAGGTCATATACTAACTTAATTATTTTATTTTGTTGTCTTTGTAGTCTAGTCTGTGTATTTCATTTTGATTTCCTGTTCCCCATAGTAGTTGCATATAACATACTTTAGTTTTTACATAGGCTTCATTCATTAGATTTTTTCTGTTTTTGGAACAAAATTTTTGATTTTTAAATAAAGACCCGATAATGTCGCCCCTTTGCTAATTAAATTGTTGATACTAATTTTCCATGTCTGTTTATTTATATTTTTTTCAAAGCTTTGAAATAGTAATCTTATTCTAGGCATAGCATAAATTTTGAAATCAATATCTTGCACCTATATTCTAAAATATTGGAAATATATAAAGACTGTTGACTTAATGCATAGCCTCGATTTGATTATTTCAAGTACGACGTTTCTAAAGCACTAGAAAATATGGCATCGGCCGTACACTACAATAGAGACAACTTATAAAAAGCGTTACATTACATATAATATTTTTATATCATCTTTATTCCAATAACAAATATGGAATACAATTTTTAATGAGCTGAGCGCGAGAAAAAGGATGAAAAGTCTATAGTTATCTATCAATAATATTGCCTATAGATTATACATAAGTAATTTTTATCAAAAAGTTACATATTTTGACGGGTTGGTATATTAACTTTTTTATCTGGCATTTGCGATAATTACTTCGCACTTTTCCACGTTTAATCCACTTTCTTTCACATTTTCTACAGCGTGTAATGGCACCTAGGAGCCATATATTATTGCCTTCCTAATTACGTAAGTTTTGCTGGACCACTTCTCTGGAATTCGCACATAAAGTAGGCGACCGAATAATTTATCGCTTTCAATTAAGAAAAATATATCATGAAGTCGGGAGTAAGTACTTTTACTTTGAAATGCCGTCCAACCCTTCCGTTAAACGTTAATTCAACGAACGGCCAAGCTTTTCAGTTGAATGCCGGCATTTTATGAACAGCCTAGCCGCTCTTATTCTTAGTGGGGGGGTCAGTGCTATGCAAGCTCCTGACGTCACTGCGACATGTGAAGATCTTTTGTGACGGGTCCCCGTGAATAGTACTCGCTCTCCAAGCCCAGGTCTATAAAAAGCCTGGCCACTGTGCGGAAGGCGAGAGTTTACATTTTGCTAAATCTCCCCTTCCGAGCCCAGATCCGTAAAGTATCGGGCTATTAGATAGAGGGGAGAGTTCTTTAACATCCTCAGGTTTAACCAGTAGTCCCCCGAGGATTAGGTTCCTTATATGATGTAAATCATCACATTAACATATTATGTGTGTAAGGGTTTCCTCATCTGCACTGCAGAACCTACATCTAGAAGTTTCGGAAAGGTTCATTCTAGCAAGGTGTTTGTTCAATCTGCAGTGCCCTGGGCGGGCTCTAGTGAAAACCCTCACTTGATTGAGGCTGAGCTTTATTAGGTCA